>NC_057796.1:380483540-380586485 GCF_018294505.1 Triticum aestivum
CCCCTCGCTGCGCCGGGCCCCGCCGGCCCCTGCCTCGCCGTCGTCGGCCCGAGCCGAGCTCGAGCGAGCGAAGCCCGATCCAGATCTGGTAACTCTCCCGTTGACTTTCTCGCGTCCGTTTTTTCTGTCTGGAATCTTTCTCAGCATGTGCTCCTGTTCGAGATGCGATAACTTCTTGCATGTAGCTCCGATTCACGCATATAATATGTCAAATTGTTCGCCTCGTGATGCTCTACATTTTGTTCAATTGCACCATGTTCATTAGAGGTCATCTTGATGCCCAAATTTTCGTTGGAAGAGGGCTAGTTGCTGTTAATCTCTGGTTCTTATCAGAACTTGGAGAATTGTCATTTTTGTATCATTTATTCTGTGCATCTTTTGAGCATGAGATCTACATGTGTTTTGAAGTATGCCATGCCATCTTTCCAGTGGTATAGTCCATGTATTTTTTTGATCTCTGTGGTGACTAGCACAAGCATGCAAAGTAGGCCCCGTAATAATTCTGATTTCAGGGACAGTGATTTCTCTAAGTCTTTGTCTGCTGTAATTTTGTTGCCATGTAAACTTGATGCTACAGAGAGATCCATGCATATTTTGGAGATGTTTAGTAAGGATGTTTTGTAGATATAGTTGTAATTGATAGATTCCTGCAATTGTTTGAAATTTTAGAGTACCATAGCATGACTCAATCTTCCTCTACTTTTGCTATAAAATATTTCTGGCAGATTCTTAACATGATATGCATTTTTTCCAAGCTTATCGTAGTTTATCCATACATGCTATGCAATTGTTCTTGCCATGTATAGCTTAATAAACATGGCATCTTGCTGTAGGTATGCTTGGTTTGTCATGCATTGCTCTATAGTGAGTGCGTCAAGCTCACAAAGAGGCCTACATATTATTATTTCTGCCATGCTCTGTTTTCTGCTAAGTCTGAAACCTGATAACGAAACTTGCTATGTTTACATGCTTGCCATCATATCTTCTGGTCCTTTTTGGCTTATGGTAAGTAAGGGACTTTTGTCAAGTGGAACACTACCATGCCTTGTTCTGCTATGCTAAGTTCCTGTAGCATGCTGATTTCGTGCTCTGAACATTGCTACCTGATGATGATTTCTGCCATGTCCAGTTTTTCACTTAAGTCTGTGAACCTGTAATCTTTTGCACTTTTGCCATGCTTGTTTGAGCTTGATATGTTGTGAACTAGCCGTAGCTCAGTGTTCATCTTTTGTCAAGCATCTCCTGTAGATTACTACCATGTACCTTGTTGCTATGTTGGGGTGCTGTAACATTGTTACTTGTTGCATTTTAAGTGCTATCTTGCTGTTTATCGCAGATTAGTGTCATTCTTGTTTTGCTCGCCATTTGCAAACCGTGCATCCGATTCCGGTGATCTTTATATCGATTTCGACCGAAATCATCTCATCTTTCCAGTGGCATGCTTGGTTTGCCAAGTTACTGCCATGTTCATCATTTTCCTTCCGGAGCACGCATATGCATCGCATATCATATCTTGCATATCATACATGTCTTGCATCATGTTGCTTGTGCATTTCTCGTTGTTGATTGTGGTTCCGTTTGTTTGTGTTCTTGTCTTGGGTAGAGCCGGGAGACGAGTTCGTGAACGAGGAACCTGTCGAGTACGCTTACGAGGATCAAGCTTTCGACAACTCTGAGAATCTTGCAGGCAAGATGACCACCCCTCGAAATCACTTCTATCTTTGCTATGCTAGTTGTTCGCTCTATTGCCATGCTCGCTACCTATCACTTGCTATATCATGTCTCCTATTTCAGCCATGTCAGCCTCTAACCATCCTCTCCTAGCAAACCGTTGTTTGGCTATGTTACCGCTTTTGCTCAGCCCCTCTTATAGCATTGCTAGTTGCAGGTGAAGTTGAAGTTTGTTCCATGTCGGAACATGGATATGTTGGGATATCACAATATCTCTTATTTAATTAATGCACATATATATTTGGTAAAGGGTGGAAGGCTCGGCCTTATGCCTGGTGTTTTGTTCCACTCTTGCCGCCCTAGTTACTGTTTTACCGGGATTATGTTCCTTGAGTTTGCGTTCCTTACGCGGTCGGGTGATTTATGGGACCCCCTTGACAGTTCGCCTTGAATAAAACTCCTCCAGCAAGGCCCAACCTTGGTTTTACCATTTGCGACCTATACCTTTTTCCCCCGGGTTTTCTAGAGCCCGAGGGTCATCTTTATTTTAAACCCCCGGGCCAGTGCTCCTCTGAGTATTGGTCCAAACTGTCAGTCGCCGGTGGCCACCAGGGGCAACTCTGGGCTGGCCTATCGGAAGCTTGGACAATCCGGTGTGCCCTGAGAACGAGATATGTGCAGCTCCTATCGGGATTTGTCGGCACATTCGGGCGGCTTTGCTGGTTTTGTTTTACCATTGTCGAGATGTCTTGTAAACCGGGATTCCGAGACTGATCGGGTCTTCCCGGGAGAAGGAATATCCTTCGTTGACCGTGAGAGCTTGTGATGGGCTAAGTTGGGACACCCCTGCAGGGTATAAACTTTCAAAAGCCGTGCCCGCGGTTATGTGGTAGATGGGAATTTGTTAATGTCCGGTTGTAGAGAACTTGACACTTGACTTAATTAAAATGCATCAACCGCGTGTGTAGCCGTGATGGTCTCTTTTCGGCGGAGTCCGGGAAGTGAACACGGTTTGGGTTATGTATGAACGTAAGCAGTTTCAGGATCACTTCTAGCTTCGCGACCGTTGCATTGCTCCTTTTCTTGCTCTTATTTGCGTATGTTAGCCACCATATATGCTTAGTGCTTGCTGTATCTTTCCGGGAGAAGGTTTATCCTTCGTTGACCGTGAGAGCTTATGATGGGCTAAGTTGGGACACCCCTGCAGGGTATTATCTTTCGAAAGCCGTGCCCGCGGTTATGAGGCAGATGGGAATTTGTTAATGTCCGGTTGTAGATAACTTGTCACTTGACCCAATTAAAATACACCAAGTGCGTGTGTAACCGTGATGGTCTCTTCTCGGCGGAGTCCGGGAAGTGAACACGGTCTGTGTTATGTATGACGTAAGTAGGTGTTCAGGATCACTTCTTGGTCATTGCTAGATGACGTCCGTTCCATTGCTTCTCTTCTCGCTCTCATATGCGCAAGTTAGCCACCATATATGCTTTTGCCGCTGCAGCTTCACCTCTTTGCACCATCCCCCCCTTTAAGCTTAAATAGTCTTGATCTCGCGGGTGTGAGATTGCTGAGTCTCCGTGACTCACAGATTCTACCAAAACAGTTGCAGGTGCCGACGATGCCAGTGCAGATGATGGCGTCGATCTCAAGTGGGAGTTCGACGAGGAACGTGGTCGTTACTATGTGTCTTTTCCTGATGATCAGTAGTGGTGCCCAGTTGGGACGATCGGGGATCTAGCATTTGGGGTTGTCTTATTTTCATCTGGATTTTGACCGTAGTCGGTCTATATGATTGTATTTTGGATGATGTATGAATGATATTTATGTATTGTGTGAAGTGGCGATTGTAAGCCAACTCTCTTTATCTCATTCTTGTTCATTACATGGGATTGTGTGAAGATGACCCTTCTTGCGACAAAACCACTATGCGGTTATGCCTCTAAGTCGTGCCTCGACACGTGGGAGATATAGCCGCATCGTGGGCGTTACAAGTTGGTAATCAGAGCCATCCCCGACTTAGGAGCCCCCTGCTTGATCGAATCGCTGGCGTTGTTGAGTCTAGAAAAAATGTTTTGAGTCTTAGGATTATATATATCGGAGAGTAGGATTCTTTTTACTCCTCAGTCCCTTCGTCGCTCTGGTGAGGTCTCCTGACGTAGAAGTTTTGACTATTCTCTCCTCAAATTTCACTAAAAAAAAATTTAGGATCACGCGGGTATCTTGGAATCGTTCCGATCGATTTGTGACGAGAACATTGTTCTTGGTGCCTCCTGTCATTTAGGGGTTGTGGCAGTGTCCCGGGGAGTTGAGCTCCGAGGTGTTGTCGTCACAATTTTATCGTTGCAGTTCTGGAATACCTGAGTTTCGCCGACATCGAAATCTCTTTTATGCAGTTGTTGGTGAGATCACCTCAACGCCACCCAGTACTGGGGCGGGAGTTCGGGAGTATTGCCATAACTTGTATAACGGATGTTTTTCGAAGGTTGAGGTAAACGATTTTCGAAGGTTTCTTGGTTATGTGTTGACGGATGGATACAGCTGGATCTAGGGATTGCTAGTTTGGGTGATATATATTTGTGTCCCCTGTATCCCCTACACCAGATTGCATAACCAGAAAGTTTCGGGAGTTTATAAGTGGGAATTCTAGTAGCCTTAGGATTTCTTTCCGACAGACGCATGATATGAGATTGGGGTTCGACGTCTAGTGGTCCGCCTGTATACGGTTGATTTTACAGTGGTCTCGTTGTGTCTTAAAGAGTCCATGGCTTTGTCGACTCGGGGACGCTTCGTATGTCATGTGCACAGCCTTGTACATGATGGTGCTGTACGATTGAGCCCGTGTGGGCCCCACCACAAAAACTTCGGACGAAATATCTATCATATGTTTGTTCCGGCTTATTCTGCAAGCCAATACTTGGTTTTATTTTGTATTGTGGCATTCGAGTTGCTTCGAATTCATATGTTCATTCCATATCTTTTTCAAGTGGCTTCTCAACTTATGGAAGTGTGATGATTTACTACGGAATTCATTCGTTCATCTTCGTTCGAATGTTTATTGTGAAGACTATATGTTGCAATTTCTATCCGTTGATTCTACTTATCTTTTGTCTATCAAGATGCTAACGGATGTCACCCTCTTCAGGATGGCTCCGCCAACGCGTCAGAATCCGGATCGCAATGAAGGGAGTCAAGCGAACCCTCCGCCACCACCTCCACCTCCGGAGGCATGGCAAGCAATCATGGCAGCCACCAACGCCAATGCTCAGATGATTCTGCAACTCTTGCAAGAACGTACTCAAGGGCAAGGCAATCAAGGCAATCAAGGTCAAGGCAACAATCAGTTTCACTTTGCCACTCTCAACCAGTTTCTCGCAAATCAGCCCAAGTCTTTCAGCTACTGTGCCGAGGCCATGGATGCCGATGATTGGCTCGTGGACATCAACAAGCATTTTGAATGTAGCAATGTCAGGCCTGAGGACTTTGTCAAGTTCGCTTCTTTCCAGCTCAAGGACCAAGCTGCTGATTGGTTTCAGCAATACAAAGATTCCAGAGGAGGTCGTGTGATCACTTGGACTGACTTCTGTCGGGACTTCAAAGCGCACCACATTTCACAAAGTGTTGTTGAGAGCAAGCGTGAGGAGTTCCGCAATCTCAAGCAAGGAAACATGTCTGTGTATCAATACAACATTCAGTTTCAGAAACTTGCTCGCTTCGCTAAACAAGACGTTCCTGATGAGAAGAGTATGATCTATCACTTCAGAGGTGGCCTTAAAGAGGATCTGCAGTTAGCTCTCGTTCTTGTTGGCCTACTCACTTTGATCAATTCTACAATATGGCACTGAAGCAAGAGGCTGCTCAGCTCAAGTGGGAGGCTTCTAAGAAAAGAGTCAGGGACGCAGTTCAGTCTTCTTCTTCCTCATTTGTGACAGCTAAGCAACAGAAGTTCTGGTTGCCTCCTCCTCCTCCGTTTCGTCAGCCTTACCAGCAGAAGAACAAAGGTGGCCATGGTTCTTCAAACTCTTCCAACTCTGGCTATCGTAACAAGTCTCAGAATCAAGCTCCAAAGTCCAATGCTCTTTATCACCGTCCACTCTCAGAGGTGACTTGCAACAAATGTCAGCAGAAAGGTCACTATGCTAACAAGTGCTTCAACCAGAGGCGTCTTCCTCCTCCTCCTGTCAGATCTTCCAGCAATGCAGTGGTCAAGCATAACCCAAAGTTTGCAAAGGTGAACATGATGAATGCAGCCCAAGCGGAGGAATCTACTGATGTGATAATGGGTAATCTTCCTGTTAACGATATTCCTGCAAAAGTTCTTTTTGATACTGGTGCATCTCTTTCTTTCATATCAAGACCTTTTGCATCCAAGCATGAATTGCATTTCCAAGGATTGCCTAGGCCGTTAGCAGTTGTCTCTCCGGGCAAATGCATGAATGCAAGTTCCATGGTTCCGAACGTTACCATCAAGATGGGCGACTACAAATTTCAGTCTTCTCCAATTGTTCTTGGTGACTCGGATATTGATCCTATTCTCGGGATGGACTGGCTTTCTAAGCACAAAGCTCAACTTGATTGTGCCGCCAGAGAAATTCAATTGATACACTCGTCTGAGGTTGTGATTGTTTTTGCCGCTCGTGATGAAACCATTCGGTTTTTCTCTCTCAATGAGAAGGGCGAATTGGATGCCATCTCTCAAATTCCAGTCGTTTGCGAGTATCAAGATGTCTTTCCAGAAGAGCTTCCGGGTATGCCTCCGCACCGGCCAGTTGAGTTCGTTATTGAACTAGAGCCTGGTACTGTACCCGTTTGCAAGCGTCCATACAAGCTTGGACCAAACGAGCTGAAGGAATTGAAGAAGCAGCTCGATGAACAGGAACGTCTGGGTTTGATCAGACCGAGTTCTTCTCCATGGGGTTGTGGTGTTCTTTTTGTCAAGAAGAAGGATGGCACGGACCGACTTTGTGTCGACTACCGTCCATTGAACAAGAAGACAATCAAGAACAAGTATCCACTTCCCAACATCAATGAGCTTTTTGAGCAACTCAAAGGCGCTAAAGTATTCTCGAAGCTTGACCTTCGTATGGGTTATCATCAGATTCGCATTCGTGAAGAGGATATTCCCAAGACAGCATTCAGAACAAGCTTTGGTTCTTATGAATATACTGTCGTGTCTTTCGGCCTTGTCAATGCTCCTCCGGTGTTCTCTCGGATGATGAATTTCATCTTCAACCCCTATACCAATGAATTCGTTCTGGTGTATCTTGATGATATCTTGGTCTTCTCCAAGAATAAGCAGGATCATGCCAAACATTTGCGATTGGTGCTCGACAAGCTCAGAGAGTATCAATTCTATGCGAAGTTCTCTAAATGTGAGTTTTGGCTCGATGAAGTTCTTTTCCTTGGTCACATTATCTCTGCCAAAGGCATCGCTGTTAACCCCGAGAAGGTGTCCGCAGTTCTGGATTGGGAACCTCCTCAAAATGTCAAGCAGCTCCGCAGTTTTCTGGGTCTTGCAAGCTATTGCCGAAGATTCGTTGAGAATTTCTCCAAAATTGCAAAGCCTCTTTCCAACCTCCTACAGAAGCAATGATCGCACCAGAAGCGGCATGTCTTTCCAATCGCCGAGGGTCTGAGAAGTAGACGCACGGAAGAACTGCCGCGTTTTGGCATCACATGGCGCCTCCAGGTGGTGCCAAGGGCGGCTCGGGTGAGTGGCCTGCAACCAAAGCCAGCGGGCACGTAGGGAGATGCCTGTGCGGTGGAGGTCACGCACACCAAGCCCTCCGTACTCCAATGGGCGACAAATGCGCCTCCAGTTAACCAGGCAGCAGCCAGACTTGGCATCCTTTCTTCCGTGCCAAAGGAAGTCACGAATGATCCGAGAGATTTTCTTGATGATCGTCGGGTTGATGGCCATGGCAAGGAGAATGTGGACGGGCATAGCGGACAAGACATGCCGCACGAGGGCCAGCCACTCGGCACGAGAGAGGAGAGATGCTTTCCAAGCAGCGAGCTTTTTGACGAGTATATCCACAAGCGGGAGAAGCGCAGAGGTTGGGGTTTTGTGAAGCGAGAGGGGCAGCCCAAGGTACATGATGGGTAAGGTGGTGACCGCGCATGCCAGCGTTGAGTTGACGACAGCGGCCGCGGTGTCGTCGCACCGAATCAGGGTGGCAAAGCACTTGAGGAAGTTGGTGCGCAAGCCCGAAGCATCGCCAAACACGCGGAGGAGCTCCCGGATGACGGTCAGCTCCGACACGGTAGGGTGGCAGAAAATGACCACGTCGTCGGCAAACAGGGAGATACTGGAGGCCGCGTGCCGGTTCGTCAGACGCTGGAGCAAGCCGGAACGCACGGCGTGCTGCAGTAGCGAGTTCAAGGTGTCGATGACGATGGCGAAGAGAAGCGGGGAGATGGGGTCGCCCTACCGCAGGCCGTGGGCGTGATCAACAGGGGCCCAGGGTTCCCGTTGATGAGGATGCGCGAGGCGGTGGAGGTGAGTATGCAGACCCATTCACACCACTGTCGACCAAAGCCAAGGTGGCGGAGAACCTAGAGGAGGAAAGGCCACGAGACAGTGTCGAACGCCTTCGCAATATCGAGTTTGAGGAGGATATGGGGAAGCTTAAGGTTGTGCAGCAAGCGCGCCGTCTGTTGGACAAGCAGGATGTTGTCATGCACGCAGCTTCCGGCAAGGCGCTCTGGTTGACGGAGTAGGGCCTATCGGGGGAGGAGCCAAGAATGTTGGGGAAGTGCTCAAACGCGGCCTTGGCCATGGCCACCTCGCCCGAGACACATAGGGAGCCAACCTGGAAGCTACTGATGTGGTTTTGCGAGCACGGTGGGCAGTGTGAATTTTGAGGAAAGCAGTGTTCGTTTCTCCTTCTCTGACCAGCTGAAACGGACTCGCTGCCGCAAAATGGAGCGCTCAAGGGAGGCCAACCCTAGATAGGTGCGTCGCAACTCCTGACAAAGCCAGGTTTCCGACGGCGTCAACGGGCGGGAGTCACGCGCCACGTCTAACCGGTAGATGAGCTCCGTGGCCATCATGAGCTGAAGGGAAATGTCCCCGACACAAGACTAATTGGCCACCTAGAATCAGTGTATGCTACAAATATGATGTTATAGATTACGGCATTTTTCTTGTGCGACTCACGATTGTAAGCATTTCCTTTTCCTTTTCTTGCGGATGTATATTGTATTTCCATGTGTGCATATGTGAATATTTTGGTTACTTTGAACTGTAGATTTTTTTTTTGAAATATTTAATATAGGCTATATTTTCACTATACATATTAGGAGTAGAAAATTGCTGGGTCATTTTTTGCAACGGTTTCCACCTGTGTGTTATTTCCGAGCAAAAGAAAACGGCACGTAGTCACATAGGACACATATATGGAACACCCTGATGCATATATCTGCATGCTCATATTTGTGCAGAACTGGGCAGGTGTGTGACACGTCCACGTTGACGGACAAACTATATT
Source organism: Triticum aestivum (assembly GCF_018294505.1). Taxonomy (NCBI): domain Eukaryota; kingdom Viridiplantae; phylum Streptophyta; class Magnoliopsida; order Poales; family Poaceae; genus Triticum; species Triticum aestivum. The sequence continues at coordinate 380,492,697 of NC_057796.1, forward strand.
TCAACACTTTTGAGAGGCAGAGGGGCGCCAGAACACAGCCATCCGCTGTAGCCATCGGTAGTGCTCCAATAGACTTCAAATCAGTCGGTACTGCACCGATGGAGCCTCAGGAGACGGCGAGCGCGCGCCGCCGCTCGCGGACCCTGCGGCAGCGGGCGGGCGCCGTGTGAACCGCGAGGATGCCGTTTGGGTCGCCATCGGCGCGCGACGCGAGATCGCACGTCAGGTGACAACCACCACTCACCTCCCGTCGCGCACCCGCCATCCCACTAGCGACCCTCTACTCGACACCAAACCCCCTTGCCGGCCCTGTCCGTTTCACCCATGACTCGGACCTCGTCCTGGCCATCGGGGTTGCGTCCGCCGATATGACCCCAGCGACAATGAAAGAACGAAGCTCCTCGATTCCGTGCCCCACCAATCTGCCGACTGCAAATCAACCCTTCCACAACTCTCTTGAGCTTTGACACAAGCAACGCACAAAAGTTGTACTAAGAAACTAAGGGCCTTTTTGATTTGTGGGATTCTAAACACGTAGAAGTAGAAAAAACATAGGAGTGAAATGCCATGCTCATCTCAAATCTATGTAAAAACTAAAAGTTGAGTTCAGATTTTTTTAGGTATGGCAAATCTGACGTTTTTCATGCCAATTTATATTGGCGCGACGAGAATTTCCTGGCCAAAAAACGAACAGATTGGCCATTCTCGTCAATTTTCAAACACAGTACAGACGCAGACGCTCATACATACGTAACTGAGACGGATTGACCATGCCCGCCAACTGAACTTGCCATTCTCATCGAACATAATTTGCCACGAAAAATATTTATTTTCGGATGATCAAAAATCCGACATTAGATTTGTAGTGGAGTCCCGATTCTAAGGCCTCAGCTGGTTAATTGGAATTTTGAATAAGAATTATAAAGCACATAAATTTTGTACTAGAAAAAATTCGTTGTACCCCTTTTGTTTGTAGGAATTGATTCCAATTCCTATGCAAAATAGCACCAATCCTTTCGAAAGTGTTCTTCTCAGTCCTTTCAAAATTCGTTGTACCCCTTACTGTTCATATGAACTCGAGTGAACAGTAAGACAAAAAAAAACTCATTTTTTGGTCACAAGCTTTGACAAATGTTTTCAATGTTTACAAAGTTTTATCATGAAATGACATTCGTGGAGGCCGTGAAAAAAAATGATGCTCCAAAAATAATTATTTTTTGAGTGTTGATTTTGTTATTTTGCCATGACTTCCATGAATGTCATTCTATGATGAAACTTTGCAAGCATTTAAAATATTTGTTATATTCTGCCACAAAAAAATTAATATTTTTTTGAAATTTATTCAATTTTCGGGGATTGCATTGTTCACCTCGAGCTCAGTTAATCTGTGACCCAACCCTTCCCATTTTAAAGTAAAAATAACATGAGCCTAGATTTAATGAAAAATTTCTTATCGTATGAATTAAATGACTTATTTTTACTTGTAGGTAATGAGATACATGCCACCTCACTTTCTGTGGCTTTTCTACTCAGGAAATGAGGTACATGTCATCTCACTTTCTATGGTTGTTCTGTTCCCACGATATTCCTATCCTATGAATTAAAGGGCCCTAAAGGATTTAGTTTGTTCGATTGCATTGCATGAAAAATAAAGAATACTTTCAAAAAGGTTTGAGTGAATGCTAAAATTTCTATGAAATATAGTAAAAAGAAACCCTAGGGAAAAATCATATAAGAATTAATCCGACAACCAACGTAGCAAAAACAATAATGCTAGACCTACAAACAATCTACAAACATTTTATCTAACTTTACAAACTATAATTCTCTCCTCCCTAATTCAATTGGGGTGGACCCCTAGTTTTTTTATATAGTACAATCAAAATCGCTCACATACATGAGAATATACTCATCCCTATGAACGCACGCATATACATCCTATCCCTATGAGCATCTTCGAGAGACTGAGCCGACATAGCATCTTGAGATTGACGAAGTCACCACAAGCGCCTCATAGTCGGCAAGAATGTCTCCGCCCATTGAACAATCATCATCGAAAGGCCTAAAATAATTTCAGGAAAATGCGAGCACCAATATCAAGCCTTGGACTTGAACTTTGGTGGGCCGGTGATATCACTGTCCTCCTAAACATTCAACCACGGATTGATTTGCCGGGATGGACCCCTTCATCCCCCTATTACCAATCATAACCCCGGACATCAGCTTATACTAAAAATGTTAAGTAACCTTTTGTAGATTGCAATACTCCAACAGAAAAAATTCTTTGAAAAGGATCCCTAAGGCCTCCTTTGGTTCATAGGATAAGAAAAGTATAGGAATAAAAAAATCATAGGAAGTGAAATGACATGCATCTCAATTCCTATAGGAAAAGAGATCGAAAAATCATAGGAAGTGAGATGACATGCATCTCAATTCCTATAGGAAAGAGATATCATTTGATGCATATGATAAGAATTTTTTTCATTAAGTCTAAGCTAATATATTTTTTTAAATGTGAAGGATTTGATTCTTATCCTACATAGAAATAGAAATTCATTCCTATAAACCAAAAGGCTTCAAAAAAAATCTGCAAAGTTTTTATCCTTTAGAATTCCTACAGAATCGCTATGAACCAAAGGAGGCCTAAGAATGCTACATGCAAAGAGGTGCAATTGATCACGATGTTTTAACCAATGTTTCGCCATCCCAAACTAGGACCATTCAAAACCAAATAGTCCGCGGAAGGCTTTTCCGGTGAGAGAATCAAACAACACAATCTATTAGGCATGGTAGGCGCCCACCATGGTCGCTTCTCCGGGATGCAGCCGTGCGTGCGCAACGCCGCAGCCACAGAGACGTTAGCGATCCGGCCGGTGCCGCCGTTTCGATCATCCATCAGCGAGGAATCATCCGTTTCTGTCACGACCGGAGAGGTTGGGTTAGGTGCATCCGGGCCTGCCCCGGTCGACGTCACACAATTAACCTGCGCATAACTTATTAATTCCCTCGTTAATCATGGAAGGTAGCTAGGGCCGTGACGAGTGCGGCGCCCATGCCGTCGTACTACATGCACGCACCTCGTAGTTATCGCGGCAGGACCGAACAGGCATACGACGTGACGGGGCTCTGCCGGGAGCAAGCAACGCCTTGATGGGTCGAAAGCTATGGGCAGCGGCTAATTTAGCACGGTCGTCACGTCTCGGTATCAGGCGTACTGCCGCAACCAACTTTGTTGACTCACTAAGGCCAACTTCACCGTACGACCTTAAATGTACGTCCGGTTTGGCCTGTTTTCGTCCGTTTAGGGCGACAATAGGGTCGCCCATGTCCGCTTGAGGTCGTTGGGTTGTCGATGCGCCCAACGCGCAGCCGCATCCCAAATTATGTCCGAGATGGACGTGATTAAAAAACCCAAAAACTAAAACAAAATGTCAAAAAAATAAAATAAACGCAAACATAAAAACATAAAACATAATTAATGCATCACGGCCATAAAACGGTCCAGTTTGATAGTTCACATAGACATAATTAACATAACAAGAATAAAAGAAATCCGCCACCGGCGCGCTCCTGCCCGTCGATGCCGTGGCCGTCGCCGTCTTCTCAGTGGCCGCCGTTTTCGTCGTCGCTGACAAGGTCGACGTAGGCCGGCGGCGTCCAGAGGTGGGACGGCGGTGTCTGGTACACGGGGGCGGGCTGGAAGGCGGGAGGTGCCTGCACCACCTCCTCCCGTGGCGACGCCTCCCGCTCCGGTGCGGCGTGGGGCACCAGTTCACGCCCCCCACGGCGTCGCCAGGGAGGGAGGAGGTGCTGGAGGAGTTGCCCGTGAACGCGGCCACGGGCAACTCCTCCAGCACCTCCTCCCTCCCTGGCGCCTCCTCCACCGCCTGCACCATCTCCATCTCAGGGAAGGCGACGTCGTCGGCGGCAGAGAGGGGCCATCATGGTCTCCAGGCCCTCCCACTGTCGCTCATCGTGCGTGTTCATGGAGTCTTTCATGACAAGTTGAAGCAGCCGGGCCTCCTCCTCCTCTGTCATGCGAGGAGGAGGTGGTGGCGACAGAGAGGGCGACGGAGTCGGCGTGAGGCCGCGCACCACCCTACGCCCGTGCACTTGGGGAGGGGCCGGAGCGCGCGCGGCGCTCACGTGGCCGCCGTGGCTCCGTCGAGGTGCCGGCGAAGAAAGAGGCACGCCGCGTGTCGTGCTCGTCCTGGAACCAAGTGTCCCAGAGGTCGGAGTCGACGGCGTACCTGGGGTCGTAGTATAGGTCGTCCGGTAGGAGGCGGCGGCGGCGCTCGATCTCCTCGCAGCGCGCACGGCCGTTCAACGGGACCGGCGGGATCGGCACCCGGTCGGCGGAGATGTGCCAGTTATTGGGGAGGTGCACGTCGCTCTAGGGGAGCGGCGTCCTCGTCTCCCAATAACTACCGCATACATCCGCGTGGATGTAGTGCCGGTCGCGCTCGCCGGCGGCGGTAGGGACGATGGAGAATGCGGGTGGCGTGGGGGCCCTCCGCGGTGGTGATGCGGGCTCCTCTTTGACGCCGCAGCGGCGGCCCAAGGACGACCCAGCCTCGCGGTCGTGCTTCCCCTTGCGGCCGGTGTTCCAGAAGCCCATGGTTGCGTGGTGGCCGGCCGGCGAGATCGAGGACGGGGAGAGGGAGAGCTAGGGTTTGGGGAGTGTCGGGTTTCGAGGAGGCAGCACGGGTTGGAGTGGGGAGTGTGGACCGCGACCGGTCCACGGCTTCCCATTTAAAGAGGACGTCGACCGTTCGCCTGGGCGGATGAAAGGTGGGGCCGACCGCGCGTGCGCATTAATGTCGGGCAGTGGGAGGTAGGTGGCCGCCTGCCACGCGGCCCCGAAGAACGAGCGATGGGTCCGTTTGCTGTCCACCGCGACCCAAACCCGACGCATGTTTGTCAAAATGGATCAGCCCAGACACAAAATGGACCAGATAAGTTCAGGCCGTCGCGCGCTGGGCCGTCTGGTTTATCCGTTTTACCCTAAACAAACGGAATCGGACGGAATGAGGTCACGCGCTGGAGTTGGCTTAAAGCCCGTGGCTGCTCGGTGCTGCCATGCTCTTTCATGTTTTGCCAACGGAGCTTCCGTGCATCGGCAGGATGGTGCGCAAAACATCTTACGCGCAGCGCTTTGTTGCGACCTATCTTGATCAATCAAACTACTTAAAACTCGGTTCTAGACGCAAGCAATTTTTTTACCAACGAGTACAATAATCGTGAAGTCAAATACTCACACAACTTCTACAAACTAGAGCCAAAATGTTTAGGGCTGAACCTAAATTTGACCTCTTGTCAAAGGTTAAGTCCAAATCTGACCTCTTGTGGAGGCGAGGCACAGCGTACTAAGATAAAATATGATCGCAAGTAAGTGACATTTTTTCTATAAAATAGCACAAACACAGGCACACCCACGTGCACATATTCACCCTATGAATGCACTGACACACGCCCTACATTTAAGAGCACTTTTGATAAACTGAGCCGTCAAATTTGAGATTGATGAAGTTTACCACAGACGTATCATACTCCACGGGAATGTCGTCGTTCACTAAACGAACATTGTCGAAAAGCCTAAAATAAATCGAGGAAAATGCAGCAGGCGTATCAAGTTTAAGACTTCAACCCAGACGGGCTGATCCAGCACAAGAAAACTTACAGATTTTGCATATATATAAAAAAGTGCCCAGTTTCAACAAGTTTCAGAGATATAATTTTAAGTAATTTTTTCTTTCGATCGTAGACAAAATAATTGATTTTTATCGGTCGCTCGTACTAAGTTTCAAACATTGAAACTTAACATTCTTTTCAAAAGTTGTCAAAATATACTCAAAATGAATCTTATTTGAAAGCATTGGTCGTGAGAAACCCGAATATGGAATATAATTTAGTTTAATTTTTTGTTTAAAAGGTATAAAACTTTAAAAATTGGAAGCCAAAATAAAAAGGGAAGAATATCATACGGAAACCAATATTCCATGGGAACTTTGTGGAAACCATATTTTAAAGTTTCAAAAAAATCTGAAAAAAATACAGGATGTTAAGAGATTGATGTTTTATTGTCACGCAAAATTTCAAGTTGAAACACATTACAAGATGTGAGCTATGAAAAAGAAAAATTTAGCCCTGAATAGTGACATTACTGTTCGGCACTATTCATGAAGGAAATATGCCATAGAGGCAATAATAAAGTTATTATTTATTTCCTTATATCATGATAAATGTTTATTATTCATGCTAGAATTGTATTAACCGGAAACATAATACATGTGTGAATACATAGACAAACAGAGTGTCACTAGTATGCCTCTACTTGACTAGCTCGTTAATTAAAGATGGTTATGTTTCCTAACCATAGACATGAGTTGTCATTTGATTAACGGGATCACATCATTAGGAGAATGATGTGATTGACTTGACCCATTCCGTTAGCTTAGCACTTGATCGTTTAGTATGTTGCTATTGCTTTCTTCATGACTTATACATGTTCCTATGACTATGAGATTATGCAACTCCCGTTTACCGGAGGAACACTTTGTGTGCTACCAAACGTCACAACGTAACTAGGTGATTATAAAGGTGCTCTACAGGTGTCTCCGAAGGTACTTGTTGGGTTGGCGTATTTCGAGATTAGGATTTGTCACTCCGATTGTCGGAGAGGTATCTCTGGGCCCACTCAGTAATGCACATCACTATAAGCCTTGCAAGCATTGTAACTAATGAGTTAGTTGCGGGATGATGTATTACGGAACGAGTAAAGAGACTTGCCGGTAACGAGATTGAACTAGGTATTGAGATACCGACGATCGAATCTCGGGCAAGTAACATACCGATGACAAAGGGAACAACGTATGTTGTTATGCGGTTTGACCGATAAAGATCTTCGTAGAATATGCGGGAGCCAATATGAGCATCCAGGTTCCGCTATTGGTTATTGACCGGAGACGTGTCTCGGTCATGTCTACATTGTTCTCGAACCCGTAGGGTCCGCACGCTTAAAGTTCGATGACGGTTATATTATGAGTTTATGTGTTTTGATGTACCGAAGGTAGTTCGGAGTCCCGGATGAGATCGGGGACATGACGAGGAGTCTCGAAATGGTCGAGACGTAAAGATCAATATATTGGACGACTATATTCGGACATCGGAAAGGTTCCGAGTGATTCGGGTATTTTTCGGAGTACCGGAGAGTTACAGGAATTCGCCGGGGAGTATATGGGCCTTATTGGGCTTTAGGGGAAAGAGAGAGGAGAGGCTGCGCCCCCCCCCCCCAAGGCCTAGTCCGAATTGGACTAGGGGGAGGGGCTGCGCCACCTCCTTCCTTCTCTTCTCTTTCCCCTTTCCTTGACTCGTACTCCTACTACTTGGAAGGGGGGAATCCTACTCCCGGTGGGAGTAGGACTCCTCCTAGGGCACGCCATAGAGAGGGCCGGCCCTCCCCCTCCTCCACTCCTTTATATACGGGAAGGGGGCACCCCTTGGAGACACAACAATTGATCGTTTGATCTTTTAGCCGTGTGCGGTGCCCCCCTCCACCATAGTCCACCTCGATAATACTGTAGCGGTGCTTAGGCGAAGCCCTGCGTCGGTAGAACATCATCATCGTCACCACGCCGTCGTGCTGACGAAACTCTCCCTCAACACTCGGCTGGATCGGAGTTCGATGGATGTCATCGGGCTGAACGTGTGCTGAACTCGGAGGTGCCGTGCGTTCGGTACCTGGATCGGTTCGATCGTGAAGACGTACGACTACATCAACCGCGTTGTGCTAACGCTTCCACTTTCGGTCTATGAGGGTACGTGGACACACTCTCCCCTCTCGTTGCTATGCATCACCATGATCTTGCGTGTGCGTAGGAAATTTTTGAAATTAATACGTTCCCCACCAGTGGCATCCGAGCCAGGTTTTATGCGTTGATATTATACGCACGAGTAGAACACAAGTGAGTTGTGGGTGATACAAGTCATACTGCTTACCAGCATGTCATACTTTGGTTCGGCGGTATTGTTGGATGAAGCGGCCCGGACCGACATTATGCGTACGCTTACGCGAGACTGGTTTTACCGCCGTGCTTTGCACACAGGTGACTAGCGGGTGTCAGTTTCTCCAACTTTAGTTGAACCGAGTGTGGCTACGCCCGGTCCTTGTGAAGGTTAAAACAACACTAACTTGACGAACTATCATTGTGGTTTTGATGCGTAGGTAAGAACGGTTCTTGCTCAGCCCGTAGCAGCCACGTAAAACTTGCAACAACAAAGTAGAGGACGTCTAACTTGTTTTTGCAGGGCATGTTGTGATGTGATATGGTCAAGACGTGATGAGATATATGTTGTTGTATAAGATGATCATGTTATCGGCAACTGGCAGAAGCCTTATGGTTGTCTCTTTATTGCATAAAATGCAAGCGCGAAATAATTGCTTTACTTTATCGCTATGCGATAGCAATAGTTGCAAGAGCAATAGTTGGCGAGACGACCATGTGACGATACATTGATATAGATCAAGATGATGGAGATCATGGTGTCATGCCGGTGACGATGGAAATCATGACGATGCTTTGAAGATGGAGATCAAAGGCACAAGATGATGATGGCCATATCATGTCACATATTTTGATTGCATGTGATGTTTATCTTTTATACATCTTATTTTGCTTAGTTCGACGGTAGCTTTATAAGATGATCTCTCACTAATTATCAAGGTACAAGTGTTCTCCCTGAGTATGCACCGTTGCAAAAGTTCTTCGTGCTGAGACACCACGTGATGATCGGGTGTGATAGGCTCTACGTTCAAATACAACGGGTGCAAAACAGTTGCACACGCGGAATACTCAGGTTAAACTTGACGAGCCTAGCATATAACAGATATGGCCTCGGAACACTGAGACTGAAAGGTCGAGCGTGAATCATATAGTAGATATGATCAACATAGTGATGTTCACCATTGAAACTACTCCATCTCACGTGATGATCGGACATGGTTTAGTTGATATGGATCACGTGATCACTCAGAGGATTAGAGGGATGTCTATCTAAGTGGGAGTTCTTAAGTAATATAATTAATTGAACTTAAATTTATCATGAACTTAGTCCTGGTAGTATTAGCATATCTATGTTGTAGATCAATAGCTCGCGTTTAGCTCCCCTGTTTTATTTTTGATATGTTCCTAGAGAAAACTAAGTTGAAAGATGTTAGTAGCAATGATGCGGATTGGATTCGTGATCTGAGGTTTATCCTCATTGCTGCACAGAAGAATTATGTCGTTGATGCACCGCTAGGTGACAAACCTATTGCAGGAGCAGATACAGATGTTATGAACGTTTGGCTAGCTCAATATGATGACTACTTGATAGTTTAGTGCACCATGCTTAAACGGCTTAGAATCGAGACTTCAAAGACGTTTTGAACGTCATGGACCATATGAGATGTTCCAGGAGTTGAAATTAATATTTCAAGCAAATACCCGAGTTGAGAGATATGAAGTCCCCAACAAGTTCTATAGCTAAAAGATGGAGGAGAATAGCTCAAGCAGTGAGCATGTGCTCAGATTGTCTGGGTACTACAATCGCTTGAATCAAGTGGGAGTTAATCTTCCAGATAAAATAGTGATTGACATAATTCTCTAGTCACCATCACCAAGTTAGTAGAACTTCATGATGAACTATAATATGCAAGGGATAACGGAAACGATTCCCAAGCTCTTCGTGATACTGAAATCGATAAAGGTAGAAATCAAGAAAAGCATCAAGTGTTGATGGTAAACAAAAACCACTAGTTTCAAGTAAAGGGACAAAGGGAAGAAAGGGGAACTTCAAGAAGAACGGCAAGCAAGTTGCTGCTCAAGTGAAAAAGCCCAAGTATAGACCTAAGCCTGAAACTTAGTGCTTCTACTGCAAAGGGACTGGTCACTGGAAGCGGAACTACCCCAAGTAATTGGCGGATAAGAAGGATGGCAAAGTGAACATAGGTATATTTGATATACATGTTATTCATGTGTACTTTACTAGTGTTTATAGCAACCCCTCAGTATTTGATACTAGTTCAGTTGCTAAGGATAGTAACTCAAAACAGGAGTTGCAGAATGAACAGAGACTAGTTAAGGGTGAAGTGACAATGTGTATTGGAAATGGTTCCAAGATTGATATGATCATCATCGCACACTCCCTACACTTTCGGGATTAGTGGTGAACCTAAAATAAATGTTATTTAGTGTTTGCGTTGAGCATGAATATGATTGGATCATGTTTATTGCAATACGGTTATTCATGTAAGTTAGAGAATAATTGTTGTTCTGTTTACATGAATAAAACCTTCTATGGTCATACACCCAATGAAAATGGTTTGTTGGATCTCGATCGTGGTGATACACATTTTCATAATATTGAGGCCAAAAGATGCAAAGTTAATAATGATAGTGCAACTTATTTGTGGCACTGCCGTTTAGGTCATATTGGTGTAAAGCGCATGAAGAAAATCCATGGTATGGGCTTTTGGAATCACTTGATTATGAATCAGTTGATGCTTGCGATCCATGCCTCATGGACAAGATGACTAAGACTCCGTTCTCCGAAACAATGGAGCGAGCAACTAACTTATTGGAAATAATACATACTGATGTATGCGATCCGATGAGTGTTGAGGCTCGCGGCGGGTATCGTTATTTTTTGAACTTCACAGATGATTTGAGCAGATATGGGTATATCTACTTGATGAAACATAAGTCTGAAACATTTGAAAAGTTCATGTAATTTCAGAGTGAAGTGGAAAATCATCGTAACAAGAAAATAAAGTTTCTACGATCTGATCGCGGAGACGAATATTTGAGTTACAAGTTTGGCCTTCAGTTAAAACAATGTGAAATAGTTTCACTACTCACGCCACCTGGAGCACCACAGTGTAATGGTGTGTCCGAACGTCATTACCGTACTTTATTAGATATGGTGCGATCTATGATGTCTCTTACCGATCTACCACTATCATTTTGGGGTTATGCATTAGAGACAGCTACATTCACGTTAAATAGGGCACCGTCTAAATCCGTTGAGACGACACCGTATGAACTATGGTTTGGCAAGAAACCTAAGCTGTCGTTTCTTAAAGTTTGAGGTTGCAATGCTTATGTGAAAAAGGTTTCAACCTGATAAGCTCAAACCCAAATTGGAGAAGTGCGTCTTCATAGGATACCCAAAAGAAAATGTTGGGTACACCTTCTATCACAGATCCGAAGGCAAGATATTCATTGCTGAGAATGGAACCTTTCTAGAGAAGGAGTTTCTCTCAAAAGAAGTGAGTGGGAGGAAAGTAAAACTTGATGAGGTAATTGTACCTTCTCCCGAATTGGAGAATAGTTCATCACAGAAATCAGTTCCAGTGATGCGTACACCAATTAGTGAGGAAGTTAATGATGATGATCATAAAACTTCGGATCAAGTTACTACAGAACTTCGTAGATCAACCAGAGCACGATCCGCACCAGAGTGGTACGGTAATCATGTACTGGAAGTCATGTTACTAGACCATGATAAACCTACGAACTATGAGGAAGCGATGATGAGCCCAGATTCCGCGAAATGGCTTGAGGCCATGAAATCTGAGATGAGATCCATGTATGAGAACAAAGTATGGACTTTGATTGACTTGCCCAATGATCGGCGAGCCATTGAGATTAAATGGATCTTCAAGAGGAAGACGGACGCTGATAGTAGTGTTACTATCTACAAAGCTAGAATTGTCGCAAAAGGTTTTCGACAAGTTCAAGGTGTTGACTACGATGAGAGTTTCTCACTCGTATCTATGCTTAAGTTTGTCCGAATCATGTTAGCAATTGCCGCATTTTATGAAATCTGGCAAATGGATAAACAAAACTGCATTCCTTAATGGATTTATTAAAGAAGAGTTGTATATGATGCAACCAGAAGGTTTTGTCAATCCTAAAGGTGCTAACAAAATATGCAAGCTCCAGCGATCCATCTATGGACTGGTGCAAGCATCTCGGAGTTGGAATATACGCTTTGATAAGTTGATCAAAGGATATAGTTTTATACAGACTTGCGGTGAAGCCTGTATTTACAAGAAAGTGAGTGGGAGCACTACAACATTTCTGATAAGTATATGTGAATGACATATTGTTGATCGGAAATAATGTAGAATTATTCTGCAAAGCATAAAGGAGTGTTTGAAAGGAGTTTTTCAAAGAAAGACCTCGGTGAAGCTGCTTACATATTGAGCATCAAGATCTATAGAGATAGATCAAGACGCTTGATAAGTTTTTCAATGAGTACATACCTTGACAAGATTTTGAAGTAGTTCAAAATGGAACAGTCAAAGAAAGAGTTCTTGCCTGTGTTACAAGGTGTGAAATTGAGTAAGACTCAAAGCCCGACCACGGCAGAAGATAGAAAGAGAATGAAAGTCATTCCCTATGCCTCAGCCATAGGTTCTATAAAGTATGCCATGCTGTGTACCAGATCTATTGTATACCCTACACTGATTTTGGCAAGGGAGTACAATAGTGATCTAGGAGTAGATCACTGGACAGCGGTCAAAATTATCCTTAGTGGAATAAGGATATGTTTCTCGATTATGGAGGTGACAAAAAGGTTCGTCGTAAAGGGTTACGTCGATGCAAATTTTGACACTGATCCAGATGACTCTAAGTCTCAATCTGGATACATATTGAAAGTGGGAGCAATTAGCTAGAGTAGCTCCGTGCAGAGCATTGTTGACATAGAAATTTGCAAAATACATACGGATCTGAATGTGGCAGACCCGTTGACTAAACTTCTCTCACAAGCAAAACATGATCACACCTTAGTACTCTTTGGGTGTTAATCACATAGCGATGTGAACTAGATTATTGACTCTAGTAAACCCTTTGGGTGTTGGTCACATGACGATGTGAACTATGGGTGTTAATCACATGGTGATGTGAACTATTGGTATTAAATCACATGGTGATGTGAACTAGATTATTGACTCTAGTGCAAGTGGGAGACTGAAGGAAATATGCCCTAGAGGCAATAATAAAGTTATTATTTATTTCCTTATATCATGATAAATGTTTATTATTCATGCTAGAATTGTATTAACCGGAAACATAATACATGTGTGAATACATAGACAAACAGAGTGTCACTAGTATGCCTCTACTTGACTAGCTCGTTAATTAAAGATGGTTATGTTTCCTAACCATAGACATGAGTTGTCATTTGATTAACGGGATCACATCATTAGGAGAATGATGTGATTGACTTGACCCATTCCGTTAGCTTAGCACTTGATCGTTTAGTATGTTGCTATTGCTTTCTTCATGACTTATACATGTTCCTATGACTATGAGATTATGCAACTCCCGTTTACCGGAGGAACACTTTGTGTGCTACCAAACGTCACAACGTAACTGGGTGATTATAAAGGTGCTCTACAGGTGTCTCCGAAGGTACTTGTTGGGTTGGCGTATTTCGAGATTAGGATTTGTCACTCCGATTGTCGGAGAGGTATCTCTGGGCCCACTCAGTAATGCACATCACTATAAGCCTTGCAAGCATTGTAACTAATGAGTTAGTTGCGGGATGATGTATTACGGAACGAGTAAAGAGACTTGCCGGTAACGAGATTGAACTAGGTATTGAGATACCGACGATCGAATCTCGGGCAAGTAACATACCGATGACAAAAGGAACAACGTATGTTGTTATGCGGTTTGACCGATAAAGATCTTCGTAGAATATGTGGGAGCCAATATGAGCATCCAGGTTCCGCTATTGGTTATTGACCAGAGACGTGTCTCGGTCATGTCTACATTGTTCTCGAACCCGTAGGGTCCGCACGCTTAAAGTTCGATGACGGTTATATTATGAGTTTATGTGTTTTGATGTACCGAAGGTAGTTCGGAGTCCCGGATGAGATCGGGGACATGACGAGGAGTCTCGAAATGGTCGAGACGTAAAGATCGATATATTGGACGACTATATTCGGACATCGGAAAGGTTCCGAGTGATTCGGGTATTTTTCGGAGTACCGGAGAGTTACAGGAATTCGCCGGGGAGTATATGGGCCTTATTGGGCTTTAGGGGAAAGAGAGAGGAGAGGCTGCGCCCCCCCCCAAGGCCTAGTCCGAATTGGACTAGGGGGAGGGGCTGCGCCCCCTCCTTCCTTCTCTTCTCTTTCCCCTTTCCTTGACTCCTACTCCTACTACTTGGAAGGGGGGAATCCTACTCCCGGTGGGAGTAGGACTCCTCCTAGGGCGCGCCATAGAGAGGGCCGGCCCTCCCCCTCCTCCACTCCTTTATATACGGGAGGGGGCACCCCTTGGAGACACAACAATTGATCGTTTGATCTTTTAGCCGTGTGCGGTGCCCCCCTCCACCATAGTCCACCTCGATAATACTGTAGCGGTGCTTAGGCGAAGCCCTGCGTCGGTAGAACATCATCATCGTCACCACGCCGTCGTGCTGACGAAACTCTCCCTCAACACTCGGCTGGATCGGAGTTCGATGGATGTCATCGGGCTGAACGTGTGCTGAACTCGGAGGTGCCGTGCGTTCGGTACCTGGATCGGTTCGATCGTGAAGACGTACGACTACATCAACCGCGTTGTGCTAACGCTTCCACTTTCGGTCTATGAGGGTACGTGGACACACTCTCCCCTCTCGTTGCTATGCATCACCATGATCTTGCGTGTGCGTAGGAAATTTTTGAAATTACTACGTTCCCCAACAATTCAATGTTGATTTTCTCTTTTTAATAGCTCACATCTCGTAATGTGTTTCAACTTGAATTTTTATGTGGTGATAAAACATCATCCTCTTAACATCCCGTATTTTTTCAGTTTTTTTGAAAGTTCAAAACAATCTTCTTCTCATGGCTTTCATCGATTTCCACCGAATGTTGGTTTCCGTATGATATTCTCCCAATAAAAAGATGCCACCAGAGACCTGAGTGCCCCCGCAGTTGTGTGCCGTAAATCCTCGTCCCAGGAAAACTAGAACTACCCTTGGTTCGAAAGAAGCGACAAATTTGGCAAACAAGGTCCGAAAAATGCAAATCTATTTTTAGTACGCACATACAGCAGGAATCCATTGCCCAATGAAATTTAACAACTGGATGCCTGTGTTGGTCATCAGAAATTTGATGGTAATATTTTTTTGTGTGAGAAACTTTCGATCTATTTATTTTCAATCATAACGGTACAAAGAACAACAGAGGTAATAAAAATTACAACCATATACATGAACCATCTAGCGATGACTACAAGCACTGAAGCGAGCCGAAGGCACGCCGCCGTCATCGTCTCTCCGTCACTGGAGCTGAGCAAACCTTGTTGTAGTAGAGAATGAAAGATCGTGGATGTTGCCTACAAGGAAAGGGTGAATAGGTGCTTTAAAGTAATTATGGTTTAGGCTTGAACAAATGCAGAATAAAACTAGCATTTAATTTGTGAAGCACAAAACCTAAATCAACTAGGCTCACCTATGTGCATGAACAACTTATGCTAAGGAAGATAAACAACCAAATGATAGCAAGATATATATCATGAAACACTATGGCTATCATAAAGTAAAAGTGCATAAGTAAAGGGCTAGGGTGAGAGATAACCGAGGCACGCGGAGACAATGATGTATCTCGAAGTTCACACCTTTCCGGATGCTAATCTCCGTTTGGAGCGGTGTGGAGGTATAATGCTCCCCAAGAAGTCACTAGGGCCACTGTAATCTCGCACGCCCTCGCACAATGTAAGATGTCGTGATTCCACTAAGGTACCCTTGAGGGCGGTCACCGAACCCGTACAAATGGCAACCCTTGGGGGCGGTCACGGTACCGGCACACTTTGGCAACCCTTGGGGGCGGTCACCGGAACCCGTACAAATTGCTCGGGGCAATCTCCACAACCTAATTGAAGACCCCGACGCTTGCCGGGAGTTTTATACCACAATGATTGAGTTACGTAGCACCACCAACCGTCTCGGGCGCTCAAGCACCCAAGAAGAACAAGCTCTAGGGTACCAAGCACCCAAGAGTAAAGAACTTCTCAAACTTCACTTCCACGTATCATCGTGGAGAACTCAAACCTATGCATCAAATGCAATGACAAAGGCACACGGAGTGCCCAAGTCCTTCTCTCCCAAATACCACCACAACAACTAATGCTATGGAGGAAAATGAGAGGAAGAATGAAGAAGAGAACACAAAGAACTCCAAGATCTAGATCCAAGGGGTTCCCCTCACATAGAGGAGAAAGTGATGGGTGGAAACATAGATCTAGATCTCCTCTCTCTTTTCCCTCAAGAACTAGCAAGAACCATTGGAGGGATTGAGAGATAGCAAGCTCGAAGAAGGTCAACAATGGGGAAAGAACACGAGCTAAAAGGATGATATCCATTGGGGAAGAAGACCCCCTTTTATAGGACCTCCCGAATCCAACCGTTATGTGCTCATCCCGCACACAAGCGGTACTACCGCTCGGGCGGTAGATTCAGAAAAATAGAGCAAAGGCGAGGAACCTTGGGGAGGTAGAGCCGCCGGAGCGGTGCTACCACTCATCCCAGCGGTACTACCGCGGGAGATGCAGAACATATGAGTAGAGGAGGTAAAGCAGAGCAGAGCATGACAACACTACACCAGCAGCGATACTACCGCCCGACCGGGATGGTACTACCTCTTATATATAGGCGGTATTGCCGCACCTCACTGCCGCCCTACCACCACTGAACCCGACCCAAAAAACAAAACCCCCAGAATAAGCAGAAGTGCGCGCGGTACTGGAACAACAGAAGTACAACTTACAAGCAGTACTTTCGCTGCCCAGAGCGGTACTACCGCAGGGGTGCATCAAGCAAGCCCCAAGCAAAACAGATGCAGCAAGAAAACCAGAACTGCCATAACTTCTGCATGTGAGCTCCGAATTTAGCAAACTCAAACTTGTTGGATAGATGACGACGAGCACTATCCAAATAGTGAGAAGAGGCAGTAGAAGAATGACAATGATATAGAGATGTGAAACCTCTCTGAATGAAGAACCGACAAAAACTTGAACATCGAAAATATCATAGAAGATGCATATGAACTCCGTTTTCGATGAACTCGATCTTGTCATGAAGATGACCAAAAGCTCCAAACCTCACAAGGAGAAAAACCAAATATTAACCAAGAAAGATGATGCCAAGGATGCAATGATTTGAGCTCTCTACGAACAATATGATTAAGCTACTCACTTGAGACCCCCCCCCCCTTGATAGTACGACAATCGATCCTATAACCCGGTCTCCCAACTAACACCATGAGACCGGTAAATAAAAAAACTATCAAGGGCAAACCTTTGCCTTGCGTATAATTCACTTGAGCTAGATGATGACGATCTTGTCCTCCTCAAAATGGACCACCTTTCTTGATTGCGTTGGCTCGGTGAAGACTAGTAGATTGCTCCCCCATGCTCCACTATGGGTGAACTACTCTTCGGCGCATCTTCACAAGTCTATTGTCACCACAATGGATGGCAAGCTTCAAGCATATGATCTCTTCGTAATGATCCACTTGAACTTGCACAGCGCAACCTAACCCCACAAAGAACTCTCACGTAGACCATGTGTTAGTGCGCAAAGCGTAATGGATAATGCTTACCATGCCATGGGATCACTTGATCCCTCTCGGTACATCTTCTACACTCTGTGTGTTGATCAACTTGATTCACTCATTGACTTAGTCTTGATCAACCTCTCATATGACCAATCTTTAGATAATTCCTTGAATAACACCTTGGTCATCACATACTATCCTTGAAACCAAGAAATGGACTTCAAGAAAAACTTATGGACTAATAACCCACAAGTATAGGGGATCGTAACAGTTTTCGAGGGTAGAGTATTCAACCCAAATTTATTGATTCGACACAAGGGGAGCCAAAGAATATTCTCAAGTATTAGCAGCTGAGTCGTCAATTCAACCACACCTGAAAGACTTAATATCTGCAGCAAAATATTTAGTAGCAAGTAGTATGGAAGTAGCGGTAACGGTGGCACAAGTAACAATAGCATTTTTGTAGTGATTTTAAGAGTAGCAACACGAAAGTAACTTAGCAAAGATCAATATGTGAAAATCTCATAGGCAATGGATCGGTAATGATAATTATGTCGGATGATATTCATCATGTAGCAGTCATAACCTAGGGTGACATAGAACTAGCTCCAATTCATCAATATAACGTAGGCATGTATTCAGTATATAGTCATCGTGCTTATGGAAAAGAACTTGCATGGCATCTTTTGTCCTACCCTCCCGTGGCAGTGGGGTCCTAATGGAAACTAATGAATATTAAGGCCCCCTTTTAATAGAGAACCGAAACAAAGCATTAATACTTAGTGAATACAGGAACTCCTCAAACTACGGTAATCACCGGAAAGAATCCCAATTATTCTCACCTTGGAGTATGCGGATCACAATTCGTAATAGCTGTCCGCAACTTGCAAGATAGGATCAAGAACACAAATATATTCATGAAAGCATAATAGGTTCAGATCGGAAATCATGGCACTCGGGCCCCTGTGACAAGCATTAAGCATAGCAAAGTCATAGAAGCATCAATCTCAGAACATAGTGGATACTAGGGATCAAACCCTAAGAAAACTAACTCAATTACATGATAAATCGCATCCAACCCATCACCGTCCAGCAAGCCTACGATGGAATTACTCACGCACGGCGGTGAGTATCATGAAATTGGTGATGGAGGAAGGTTGGTGATGATGATGGCGACGAATCCCCCTCTCCGGAGCCCTGAACGGACTCCATATCAGCCCTCCCGATGAAGAACAGGAGGAGGCGGCGGCTCCGTATCGTAAAACGCGATGAATCCTTCTCTCCGAATTTTTTCTCCCCGGATGTGAATATATAGCGTTGGAATTAGGGTCGGAGGAGCTCCAGGGGGCCCATAAGCCACCTAGGCATGCCCCACAAGATTGTGGCCAATGGGTGGGCCCCCTCTGGTTGATTATTTCGCCAATATTTTTTATATATTCTCCGTAAATTTTCAGGTCAATTCAAGAACTTTTATTTCTGCACAAAAATAACACCATGGCAATTCTGCTGAAAACAGCGTCAGTCCGGGTTAGTTCCATTCAAATCATGCAAGTTAGAGTCCAAAACAAGGGCAAAAGAGTTTGGAAAAGTAGATATGATGGAGACGTATCTACTCCCCCAAGCTTAACCCATTGCTTGTCCTCAAGCAATTCAATTGATAAACTGAAAGTGACAAAGAAAAACTTTCACAAACTCTGTTTGATCTCGTTGTTGCAAATATGTCTAACTGATTTTCAGGTTTTCAGCAAAGATTATGAACTAACCATATTCACCATAACATTTAGGTCTCACATTTACTCATATCAATGACATAAATCAACTAGCGAGCAATAATAATATATCTCAGATGACAACACTTTTTCAAAACAATCATGATACAATATAATATAATGGTATCTCGCTAACCCTTTATGAGACCGCAAAACATAAATGCAGAGCACCTCTGAAGAATAAGGATTGACTAGACATTATAATTCATGGTAAAAGAGATCCAATCACACTCATACTCAATATCAATTAATAACAATGCATATAAATGACAGTGGTGCTCTCTAACTGGTGCTTTTTATAAGAGTGATGACTCAGCAATAAAAGTAAATATATAGGCCCTTCGTAGAGGGAAGCAG
Source organism: Triticum aestivum (assembly GCF_018294505.1). Classification (NCBI taxonomy): domain Eukaryota; kingdom Viridiplantae; phylum Streptophyta; class Magnoliopsida; order Poales; family Poaceae; genus Triticum; species Triticum aestivum. The sequence goes on from NC_057796.1 coordinate 380,512,419, forward strand.
GGATTTGCAGAGGTGCCAGAGTTTGGAGCTTTTAAAACAAAGATGAATATAATTTTGAGCGGTATGCTTTCATTGTAAACATAACAACCAAGAGATCTCACTATCTTCCATGCTAGATACATTATAGGCGGTTCCCAAACAGAATGGTAAAGCTTTTACTCCCCTTCCACCAACAGTCAGACTCAACGGCTAGCCGAATCCACGGGTACCGTCCATACCAACAACAATCTTGGGGAGTTTTGTTTGAAATTATATTTTGATTTGGTTTAGAGCATGGAACTGGGCATCCCGAATACCAGCCACTTTCTCGTGAATGACAAGCGAATAAACGCTCATCGTGAGAATAACCCACCTAACATGGAAGATACTGACAGCCTCCAGTCACTACATGAGTGATTCGGGCATACAAAATAGATTATCATTTGAAGGTTTAGAGTTTGGCACATGCAAATTTACTTGGAACGGCAGGTAGATACCGCATATAGGTAGCTATGGTGGACTCATATGGAACAAATTTGGGTTTAAGGAAGTGGATGCACAAGTAGTATTCCCGCTTAGTACAACTGAAGGCTAGCAAAAGATTGAGCAACGACCAACTAGAGAGCGACAACGGTCATAAGCATGCATTGAGATTAACCAATTTTGAGTGCAAGCATGAGTAGGATATAAATCACCATGAACATAAATATCGTAGAAGCTATGTTGATTTCGTTTCAACTACATGCGTGAACATGAGCCAAGTCAAGCCACTCGAATCATTCAAAGGAGGATACCATCCTTTCATACTACATCATAACCATTTTAAAATACATGTTAGCACTCAAGACAAACCATTATCCACTCCTAGCTAATTAAGCATGGCATGAATAACTATAATCTCTAATTATCATTGCAAACATGTTTCATTCATAACAAGCTAAATCAAGAACGATGAGCTAATCATATTTACAAAAACAAAATAGGTCGAGTTCGTACCAGCTTTTCTCCATGTCAATCAATTCATCATATATCGTCATTATTGCCTTTCACTTGCACGACCGAACGATGTGAGTAATAATAAGAGCGAACGTGCATTGGACTAAGCTGGAATATGCAAACATTTATTCAGAGGAGAAGACAAGGTGATATGGGCTCTTTGTTAGAACAACAATAATGCATATGAGAGCCACTTAACATTTTCATCGTGGTCTTCTCCTCTCGACCCAAAGAAAAGAAAAAGGAATTCAAAGAAACACACTGATTTCTTTTTTAGTTTTTGTTTTTCTGAAGAAAGTAAAACAGAAACGAGAAAAACTATTTACATGGGAAAGATCCCAACAAGCAAAAGAAGATCGAGAAATCTTTTTGGGTTTCTTTTAATACTACTACTGGAAATAACTAGAAAGAAAAAATAAAAATAAGCGAGAACTAATATTTTTTTGGATTTTCTCAAAGTTTTTCAAACGCGCAAGAAAAAGCGAGAAAAATAAACTAACATGGATAATACAATGAAAAAGTATGAACACCGACAACTGAAATGAGTGTGTGAACATGAATGTAATGTCGGTGAGAAATACGTACTCCCCCATGCTTAGGCTTTTGGCCTAAGTTGGTCTAGGGCCACGACTGGCCCGGATAGTATCCAAAATCGTAGTTGGGGTTGTACTGAGCTGCGGCCGCTACTGCCTGAAGGGCTGCAGCGTGGAGGCGAGCGGCCTCCACCTCTCTCTCATACTCGTCTGCCTCCTCTCTGGTTATGAAGTATCTCCGTTTTACCTGAAAGTTAAAGAAGGCAGGAGTGGGAAGCGTAATATAGAAGACACGCTCCCTGTCAAAGATTAGTCGGTACAAGAGGGACTATTCGTTCCTCTCAAGAAACTGGTAGCGTACCATAGCATTATAATCAAGAAAAACGGGTGGTAACTCAATGTCATTCTCCCTTATGGGTACCCCAAGATAATTAGCTAAACGGGTGGCATAAATCCCACCAAAGAAATATCCATCCTTAGCGTTATTATATAACCTCCTTGCAATAATAGCCCCAAGTTATATCATTTGTCACACATTACTGCACACTTGAGGACACTAAGATCTGATGTACAAAGGTGGCTATGATCATGCTTACCATTAATGCATCTACCTATAAAGAGAGCAAAATAATGTATAGCAGGAAAGTGAATGCTCCCTATAGTAGCTTGTGTTACATTTCTAGTTTCTCCCCTGGTGATGCTAGCAAGGAATTCAGAACAATCAATTTTACGAGGCTCACTATGAATGCCCCATTGTGGAATTTTGCATGCATCATTAAAATCTTCAAGGTCCATGGTATATGATTTATCATAAAGATCAAATAAAACAGAATGAGTATTGCGCTTGGATGTAAATTCAAACCTCTGCACAAAGGAATCAGTAAGGTGATAGTATTGCCGACACTTATCTGAAATGAAGTCCTCAAGGCCAGCGTTTTGTACGTACGCATCAAATTCCTCTTTAAGACCAACGCAGTGAATCCTTCTCTCTGAATTTTTTCCCCGGATGTGAATATATAGCGTTGGAATTAGGGTCAGAGGAGCTTCAGGGGGCCCACAAGCCACCTAGGCTCGCCCCAGGGGGGCGCCCCCAGGATTGTGGCCAATGGGTGGACCCCCTTTGGTTGATTCTTTCGCCAATACTTTTTATATATTCCAAAAATATTCTCCGTAAATTTTCAGGTCAATCTGAGAATTTTTATTTCTGCACAAAAATAACACCATGCCAAGCGTCAATCCAGGTTAGTTCCATTCAAATCATGCAAGTTAGAGTCCAAAACAAGGGCAAAAGAGTTTGGAAAATTTGATACGACGGAGACGTATCATGGACAAATCCTTCAAATATAACTCAAGGCAACCATTAATCCATAGAGGTTGTCATCAATTATCAAAACCAAACATGGGGGCACCGCATGTTCTTTCAGTTGGGAAGTCGTCGTGCTAAGGCCCCATAGGACAAGCGCATTAGAGCAGCAACCACCGTTGATGAAGAAAGTTGTATATCAGAAGGATCAAACTTGTAAACACTCAAACGAAGACTGGATCCAAACAAATCTGAAGACCAACACCGACCGAATCCCGCAAGATCCGACGAAGACACACCGCCACACACCCTCTGGAGATGCTAGATGCACTATCGGGACGGGTACAGAACATTGGAGACATTATTCCTACTAAGGGACATCGCCGCCGCCACGCAGTCCCAAACAAGACATTGAATCTAACAAGAACCAGAATGGGATCCCTCCTGCCCGGGGGGGGGGGTCCATGGCTCATAGGCCATCAGAGATGGGGCGCACTGGCCGCGACGCTGATGGGAGGAGAAGGGGCTTTTCTTGTGGAGGAGAAAAGAGATACGCAAACAAGCAAATTTGATGATAATCTAAACGGTAACGAAATAATTGCATTGGTTATGACTTTGTTTTCTTTCAATGTGGTTATATATAAAGATTTCCTTCTTGTTACTGAGAGCGGCCTTTGGCTCTAGGGGTCCATGTAGCTTGATTTTCTTTTTGAAAAAACTTGAAAAGTAATGTCTATCAGTTCAAGAAAAGAAAAACCACACATACATGTAGATTTGCTATATATATACTTGTGTAATCAATTAATATTTTTCTTTGTCCTCTACAAAAGATGACACTTGGATCCATAATACAACACATAGCAGTCCTTTTTGTGTAGCCTGTGCATAAACATATTTATTGGGTGAAAATTCCACATGTATGTAACGAGCATCTATTTACTGGTGAATAAAATAGATTCATATGAAATTCAGAACTATTTTTTTCTAAATCGTAAAGATCTTTATGGAGATCGTGTTCAGTTTGTGCTTCCCATAATTTTCTTGTATTTTTGCAGATCATTCAATGCAAAATTTAAGTACATATGGAACGACCAAATATCTACTGCTAGGATGACATGAGCACTGCCAACTCTATTAGAAGAAATAAAATTATGATGCTTATTTCTTTGGAGGAAGGAGGATTAAACCTTATTTTGTGAGGCATTTGGGCCATTTTACAAATTAGTTTAGGCGCAATTTCTCTTATTTTCATATGGGTCAATCGTCGTATCATTTTTGCGAAAGATGGCATGTGTAAGTTTCAACTTGATATCTGTGTGCATAGTATTTTAGGAATTATGTGGAACTTAGAAATATGATTATTTTTTGGCTAAGTTTCGAAAGTGAGTACTCCCTCCATTCCAAAACAAGTGAAGTTTTAGGATTTTCCCAAAATAAACTTCTTAAAATTGACCAAGTCCAAAGAAAATTCTGCTAAGATCCAAGATCATTTTGGTATTTTTGCATTTATATTCAGTAATTTAAAACTGAAAATATTTTCTCAGTCCTCGATCGGATCGACACTTAACAAATGGAACCAGCGAAACAATGGCAACACAAAATAATACCAGGCACTAGTTACAATTTGAATGCATAAACGAGGAACATCACACACATTGAGGGCATCTCCAACGTAGATCACCAAAACGCCCGCAAATATCGTGACTGTTGTCCGGCCGCTTTTATCAATCCAGTGGGGATCATCAAATTGGTCAGAACGGTCCGAATGTATGGAACCCCATAAACATTTTTCACGTGACTCTGACACCACGGGCCCACCCCAAAATACCACCTAGTGCTCGCATTGTCTCACAATCCTACCATCCTCCGCTCACGGAGGCCCCATCTGTTGTTGTATTCCCTTGGTCCAGACCTCCACCGCTCAACCCACACGTTTGCCTACCTAGGCCTACGTCGCCATCACATTCTATCAGATCTAGCTGCCGCCAAGGCACCCTCAGCCCCTGCCGACGCCGTCCATAGCGGACACCGCACATGACCACAGTTCGGTAAAATTCCATAAATAAATCTCTTGACGCTTATTTTTTTTGCTTTGAAGAAAACACCATGAAGACGAGGGGTACTTCTAAGACGAGTTCATGGATTCGTGTTTCTCGGATGAGGAAGATGAGGATTAACTAGAGGTGATGATGGCGATTCATGAAGAAACAGTGTGCGGAGGAGCATGTTCTCAACTTCAAGGGTTCAATGCTGGGATATCGAGTATTGAGTTGGCGTCGAACATAGGGGCATGTTGATCTCTACGAGGACTACTTCACCCCCAATGCGTAGGACATGTTGATATTCTTTTCTTCTTTCATCCTATAATTATATTATTTTGGCATCAACTTTTATTATTTTTCTAAACTAACCTATTAATTCAGTTGTCAGTGCCAGTTATTGTTTTCTCATGCTTTTTTACTTTTCAGGAAAATCAGTTTTACGAAGCCCAAAAAAATCCCCAAAAATCCAGAAATTCTTTTTCATCAGGAAGCTTTCGGAGGCACCTAACCCACCTAGGGAGCCACGCGGCCGGGGGATCCCAACATGGGCCCCGGAGGTGGCTTGTCCACTGCCTCTTTCCTTGGATGCCTTTATATACCACCGAAAACCTTGAGAATATAATCTTTTATGGAGTGATGAATTGTCACTTTATGACTAGATCTATATATGTTTTGTTCATGGATTCATATGAGTTCTTTATTGAATAATTTATATACATATATGCTCTCTGATCTATTAGTCTTGCACTAGACATATTTAGATGAATGGTCTCCAAGGGGCACATGTTTTCGAGCATATGCCTAGAGGCCAGGTTTGGATATTTCCTACCAGATTAGTCAAGGTGTTTGGACCCGCAGTGGCGGAGATAGACCCCAGGCATAGGAGCCTTGGCTTGGGGCATGTCTACCAATTCCTTTGTCAACTGTTCATATTGTAGCTACTTTCTACCATTGTAGCTACTGTTCATACTGAAGGGGGCCTGGGGTGTGTGTTAGTGTTGGCTCCGCTACTGTGGACCGGAGTACTTGAGAGAACCAAATGCCAGAAACATGACAAGGCTCATGGCACTCTTTCTTTGGTATGTCAGGGTTTCACAGCAACATCAAAGTGTTGCAGTGGTTTTCATTGTTTGCAAGGTTGTGTGCAAGCGAAACTCATGCATGCAACATAACATCAATGGGCATGAGTATAACACGAGATACTTAGTATCTATCCCAGTGGACGAACTTTGCCAAGACCATCTCCGATCCAATAGGTAACAAAAAAAATCTCACTTTGCTGCAAAACAAGAATGTGCTAGAAAAGATATGGAAAAGTTATATGTGCAATGTTGTATTTATACTTAATTATTTTCAATATTTGAAGTATAAGAAAAGAGCAGACATCTGGGAGAATGGCTTTATTGAACCGTCGTTGGAGATGCCCTATGATGGCAAACTAATTCATAGCCACCGAATAGCGCAAGGTACGTACGCACGCACGTATGAGAAGTCACGTATGAGTACGCGAGTCTAGCTAAGCTTTTTTTCCAACCGGGCTCACACCCCTTTCCATTAATTTTGCAATCAACGGAAATACATCAGTCAGGTATCGTTGTTCGAAGATCACAAGCTAGGCATCAAGCCAAATAGGACAACTACTAAGCAAAGGAGACTGAAAGGGGGTAGCGGGTTGGTGCATCGCCAGGAAACCCACTGCATGACAACCCTGAAACGGACTATCAGCTGTGGGGCGAAAACCTGACGACACTATAACCACCACACGACACAGACGGAACTGTCTAGAGGATAAAACTCCAGCGGACAGAACCAACAACACCAAAAGACCGTTCCAGCGGGCATCAGACCCTAGTGGATATAGGACCTAAGCTACAGCGAGCACTGAGCAGACTAGCCAATCTGAATACCATCCCCATCTCCCAGGAGTCGCCTGCCATGCGTATATGGCCTGTCCGCCAGGGCAGCCGCCACCTGAGCAAGTCTCTTCACACCAGCCTGAAATCTTGTCTTGTCATCCTCCTTCAGCAACCCTGCGCAATATAACATAAAAGAAGAAGCGGTGAAGACAGCCTCCAAAGGAGTGCGAGCATTATAATTGTCAAAAGTAGTTTTGTTACGAAGACACCACACCCCCCAGCACACGGCTGCAATAATCATCATATAAAATCTCTTTCCACTTGGAAAGAATTTATACAACCAAGCTAAACTTTGCCAAATAGATCCGGGGGCACAAGAGGCTCCTGCTGTCAACCCCAATACGCCCCAAACCGTACGGGCGAGAGGACAGGTAAAAAAGAGGTGATTAGCAGCTTCCACATTTGTGCAGAAGGAGCACACAGGGTTTCCTGGCCAATTTCTATGCCGCATGTTATCGCGCGTAGGCACGGCATTTTGAAACAGTTGCCATAGGAAAAAAAAATATTTTCAAGGGGATCGCAGCTTTCCATATCATTTTATAACTAGGTCCAGATAAATCTCTTTCCCGCCACTCATAGACCGATTTAGTAGTAAATTTGCCCCTACTATTCAGAGACCAGGAGATAGTATCTGAGTTTTCATTCATAACCTTCTTCTTAGCCTCGCACACCACCCAGGACCATTGTTCCTCTAATTCACCAAACAGTCTACGTCTAAAAGCAAGCTCGTAGTTATTGGCCACGAAGGATGCAATGGTGTACTCTTGGTTTTGACAGATGTCGTATAGGACAGGGAACTGATCCCGCAGTATGCAGTTATCAATCCACGTGTCATGCCAAAACCTGGCCAAATTTCCTTTATTAATGTTGACGTTCCTCCCAGCCATATAAACCTCTTTGACCTTCATGATAGATTTCCAGCAAGGGGAGTCAGAAAAACGACTGCGAATATTCGCAACGGTTTTATTTCTGAAATACTTCGCTCGAACAATACGTTGCCATAACCCATCACCAGTTTCTAACTTCCACCACCATTTCACAAGGAGACTAATGTTCTGCCTGTGAATACCTTTCAAACCCAGGCCACCGATTCTTTTAGACCAACAAACCCTAGTCCATTTGACCATATGATAAGCTCGCTTCTTATTCTTTTTCCTCCAAAAGAAACGTCTGCGGTGTTTATTAATTTTTTCAACAAAGGTTTTGTTGAAAAGTAACATGGACATCAGATACGATGGAATACCATCCAAACTAGAACCTAGCAGAGTAAGCCTAGCTCCAGATGAAGCTGCATATGCTACCCACGCATCCAGTTTTTTGATCAATTTACCATCCAGGAAGTCCAACTCAATATTTTTAAGAGCGGAATATGTAACTGGCATTCCCAAGTATCTCATGGGTAAGGTACCCACTCGACAGCCAAACATCTCTGCATAGATCCTGTCCGTTTCATTATCTCCTCCGATAACAAATACTTCACTTTTATCATAGTTGATTTTCAACCCCGACATGAGCTCAAAGAGATAAAGCACCAGCTTAATATTGACAGCTTTTTCAATATCATGTTCAAAACACAAGACAGTATCGTCAGCGTATTGTAGGATGCCCACCCCTTCCTCGATCAGTCCAGAAGCCAGCTCTTTGATGAGATTATTTTTCTGAGCTGCAATAACCATTTTAGTCAAGCAATCTGCTGCAAGATTGAACAGGAACGGAGAGTGTGGGTCGCCTTGTCGCACCCCTTTAGCACTCTGAATATAAGGACCTGTCTCGTCATTAATCTTGACACTAACCGTGCCATTCCTTAGGATTTGCGACACCCATCCACACCACTTTGCGTTAAAGCCATGTTTAACATGACAATCAAGTAGGAATTCCCAATTCACTTTGTCATAGGCTTTCTCAAAATCGATCTTAAAGATCACTCCCACTTCTTTTTTCACATGAGTATAATGCATCACCTCATGCAAGGATAGTATTCCGTCCACAATATGTCTCCCCTTAATAAATGCATTCTGTTGAATACTAAACAATTTATTAGCAAACTTCGCGGCCCTAAGATCCATGGCTTTAGTGTTCAGTTTATAGGGACACCGCAGCAAACAAATGGGTCTATATTGTTGGATTGTTTTAGCATCAGCTGATTTAGGCAGCAGCGTGATGACCCCATAATTCAAGCGTTGAACATCCAAGTTGCCCTCGTAAAACCATTCAAAAAGATTAAACAGTTCAGGGCTCACAACATCCCAACAATGTTGATAGAACTCCACCGGTATGTTGTCCGGTCCAGGAGCGCGGTTAGGTTTCATCTCAAACAACGCAGTTTTAATTTCCTCAAGTGAAAGAGGACGTGTCAGATACTCATTATCTTCAGGCGTGATGTTTTCATCCTGGGACCAAAGGGAGGCATCAATCCTACAAGTATTACCAGGGGCCGGTCCAAATAGGTCTCTATAGGGACCAAAGGGAGGCATCAATCTTACAAGTATTACCAGGGGCCGGTCCAAATAGGTCTCTATAATACGCAGTAGCATGGGACAGTAGATTTTTAGTCCCTTCTACAATCACCCCCCACACTCCAGCGAGATCATAGAATGTTTTCTACGTCGCCCATTAGCCACTTTATGAAAAAAGTCTGTGTTATTATCACCTTTCAGGAGCCATCTCCCATTAGAAAACTGATGCCAATGGGTCTCTTCCTCAACATACATGTTATTAAGTTCTACTAGTATGTCCAACTTCCTAGTGTAAGCCTCCCCACAAAGATCATTCTCTTCCTCAAGTTTTTCTAGCTCTTGTAGCTCGAGCTTAATAAGATTTTTCCTGATCTTATTCTGACCAAATATATTGGAACCCCAACCTTTGAAAAATTTCTTAACTCTCTTCAGCTTGATGTTTAATACATCAATGGGATCATTAGTATAAACAGGTTGGGACCAGATTTCAGCCACCGGAGGGAGAAATTCTGGGTTATTCAACCAGGCATTATCAAACTTAAAGCATCTATTTCCAGGGGTTCTAGAAGAAGCAAACCCCCATCTAGAAGCAAGGGGTTGTGATCGGATATCTCTTTAACCATTTTATGTACTGATACCAAAGGAAAAAGGTCCTCCCAGTCCGAGGACATTAGGACCCTATCCAACGTTTCCAAAGTAGGGTGCTCTTGCTTGTTCGACCATGTGTAAAGACCTCCTGACATGATAATCTCTCTTAACCCCAGTAAATGAATAACAGAGTTGAAAAAATCAGAGAAATGGGACAGTGGGGTTTTCTTGTTTTTCTCCCCACTATGACGCAAAATATTAAAATCCCCTCCCACCATGTAAGGAATAACAATCCTATGACACATAGAAGATAACTCTGCTATAAATTCAGGTTACTTTCATCTTGTGCGGCCCCATAGGCCACCAGCAAGGCCCAGTTACAATTCTTACTCTTATCCACCAAATTAACCTGCAAAGTAAATTTCCCATGAATCACCTCAAGGATGTCAAACTTGGTTTTATTAACCCCACAAAGGATGCCTCCAGATTTCCCCCTAGAAGGATTCCACTCCCAATAGAATTTTTGTTGTGGGTCCAATTTTCTAAAGAACGAAAGGGAATAGTTACTTTTCATAGTTTCTTGTAATCCAAGGAAATCCACCTCATTGGCATTAATCATGTCAGTGAGACAGGTAGACATGCCCTTCTTACCTGCCCCCCTACAGTTTCAAAAGATGCCAATCATTTATAACGACTAGGTTTCTCTCTAGCCCTGGTAGGTCTGCCAGGATGCATAGCAGCCCTACCCTCCTCCTCTTTTTTCTGATTTCTAGTCATGGGTCTAACAGAATCTTTATGTGGAGAAAAGACCACTGTTCGCCTTCGCTGGTTTTTTCTCTTTTTTTGTTTAGATTGGACAAGGATAAAAGGTTCATCCTCTTCTCCCTTATCTGATTCCTCCCAAGTTAAAGACAAGGGAATACTGTTACCCAGGCCATCCCTAATAGCTATATTGGAATGAGCTTTTTCATTTTTCTTATCAAGAAGTAAATTCCTAGATATTTCTAGTTCACAAATAACATCAACAGTATCAAATTTGTCATCAGGAATTTGCACTCCCATGAGAGATGCACGCAGCACGATCTCAGTATCAGATAAGACAGAGAATTGATTTTTTGTGTCAAGCATGTTTTTACCTTCAAGATCTCGTTTCTTCCTCCTGTTAGCGGCCCTGTCTTCCACGTTTTCCAGCTTCTCAAACTGTCTGCGTGAAGACAACTTTTCAGGCGCCACCACATCATGCAGAGGAGACCCAGATGGTGATTCAACAGTGTACACACTGCAGTTCTCTCCCCCCTCAGTCGAATCTTCTTCAAGAGGAACAATATGGGGTAAAGAAGGCCAGATCACATAATCTGACAAAGGAGGAAACACAACCCCATGAGAGTTATCATAATGTTGAAGAAACATGGGGGAAGGAGGAATAGGAGTTTGGATGATTTCCCAAGCACCTTTTTTAGCATTGGTAACAGGAACATCCTCATTATCACATCCCATCCCATCCTTCATGCTATCAGAAGACATGTTCATTGGAGAATCATAATATGGCACTTTTTCTTTGTCATGTTCTCTGGCCATGGACTCAATAAGTAGTTCAGTATGATTCCCTTCGTCACTATCCTCTTCTTCTTCATTCCCAGTTACCACAGTCAGCCTCTGCGAGCTTTTTTCATAATTTTGTGAGGAATAGTTCCCAACCATAGATGCATTGGTGTCCCCTGGTTCCGCAGAGGAAGCAGGGTATGAGTCCACCCTAGCTTTTTCGGAAACGAGGGAGATGCACTGCTATCAACAGTAACAGTAGCCTGATTCTGTTCCTCCCCAACCAATACCACTTTCTCAACTTCATAGAAGAAGTCATAAAATTGCTCGCCCAACATCCCTTCAGCAGATGGAGGCATTTTTTTAACCTCTCGACACCCAAGCAATATCCTGGCATATTCAGGTTTATGAATAGTTGCCTCATCGACTTCCAGAGTTATACCAACCAACCCACCAGCATATGCAACATGTTCAAAGCATCTTTTTTCTAATGGTATGTTTCTCACTCGCACCCAAGCTTTTTCCATGCTCCCCTTAGCCCCCACAGAAGCAGACCATGGAGTAATGCAAACAATGACCAAACCATCTTTCAAAGGGAGACGTTTACCGTAACAGCATGCTCTCTCAACTTCACTGGCATTAGGAAACCGCATGACAAACTGAGTCGGGCTAATGGAACGAGCAGTGCAACGCCATTTTTTCTTGCCAGGTTTGCGGGCAAAAATGCAATTAAACTCATGCTCGATCTCTTTCACAGTAGCAGCCCCCTCTATGATAGTGATGACTACAGTATTAGTTTTCTCATAGTTCTGTTTAGATGCACACAAATCAGGGATATAGAAGAAACCCTGGCCAGGGGACTGGAACCCACACAGCAAAGGAACACACTCCCACGGCCTCAGAGATTGACACAATTGAACCATATGACCAAGTTTATTGCATTTCTCGCAACGAATGGTAGGGCAACGTGGAGCGAAATGACCTGGATTGTTGCAGTTGAGGCATCGCTCCTCGGAGCTCTTGGCAGCCGGAGTTGTGGTCGGATCTGCGGCAGGGAGTGGTGCCGCAGCCTTGGACGTCGCCGTCTTCTCCCACTCCTTGGCTCCTCCTCCCCACGTCCGCGCCGCCGCCTCCCACTTGTCTCCACCCCCTCCTCCAGTAGATCTCGAGCTCCCAGCTACGGTCAGCGACGGATCTGGCCGCTGCCACACCATATGACGCGCCTGGGTGGGCGGCGGCGGCTTGCGTCCTCCTCCAAACCCTCCACGGCCAGGAAAGTCGCGCCGGCCACCAAATCTCCCCCCGCCTTGATCTCCCATCGTCTTGAGCGGGTCACCGCGGATCTTCAAGCCCCCGGCGATCTGCGCAAAGGAGCGGTCGTCGCCGCCGACCTTGCCGCGCCACCAGCCGAAGGAGTCGCACGGCGGAGGCGGAAGGGGGGAGGAAACCCTAGCTCTCTCCCACAGGTGCCTGAAGAGATGGGCGAGATGCGAGTCAGATCTGGTCGAAGTGGTGGTAGGTGGGGAATCGGAAGTGATCCCCTCCCCTCGGCTGCCGATAAATATCTCCTCGCCATGGCCCCAAGTGGGTCCCTCATGGCGGTGAGGCGGCCATGGATCTGATCCAGCAGCTCTCCCGTCGCCAGATGTCTCGCATCCAGCCGCTGTATGTCGCTCCTCCTCCCCGCGTTGCATGCAGGGTCCCGCATGCAGCGAGGTCATGCATGGCGGTGCGATCAGCCGGTCAACCCTAGCCAGATGACACGGGAACGAGATCACCTGGCCGATCTCGATGCGCTCTCTCTCTCGCATGTACCGCACGTCGACCGTCACGCATCGCTTGTCAATCAGCACCATCCGAAGCGCGCCGTGTCGGAGGTGGATCTCGCCGTCGTCGGCGGTGAGCGTGCGTGCCGTGACGAGGTCGGGGACGAACGTAGCGTGCCAGCGGGTCGTCATTCCCTCTCCCCCCTCTGTATCCCCCGCAGTCGCCTTTTGGATTTCGAGTCTAGCTAAGCTAGCGCTGTGAGCTGCAGAGCTATAGATAAAGTTGTGAACTGGTAGAGTCCTTCATCATACCCTACGGCCTACGCTACACATACTCACACACAGTACAGCAAGATCTCCCGGAGCGATCTTCTGGAGTTCCCCGAGCCGGCGTGGGAGATCGAGAACGAATTAATAAAGATAGATAACGGAGGGTCAAATCACGGCAGTGCTGTAATGAGAAGGTGACGACAGCTGAAAAATGGAGGCGTACCAAGAGATCATAAGCTTGTCCTTCACGTTACACGCTGATGCCGCTGCATGTCAGATACAGTTACAGTACTCCTACGTTACGTGCCCCGAGTTACGGGCCATAGCTTTTGCGCTTTAACTACTACTGCAGTTCCGGACAACCATACGTGAGAATTACTGGCTCCGAATAGACAGCACGACATGCATGATTACCGAACATCTGTCCGAACCAACCGCGTACATACACACAGTCAGTTTCTTACACAAGGCAAAAAAGAAAGAGATGGCTGGATGGACCTCAGGGCGCCAGAGACGTCAGAAAGATACTCCCAGTTTTTAAGATGGAGCCTCGGAACTTTAACCCGTCTCAGTTATCACTTGTCACAATACTCTACGTGAGCGTGGTACAATTTCACACACACACACACACACAAAGAGAACTGAACAAAAACCTATGCTATCTTTGACAGGATTTGATCGTTGGTATTAAGACTAGATGCGACGTCGATGCAAATTGTTGCCACTAGCCGTGTACAACTAGTTCAAAGCGTAGTGCCGTAGTGGTGCGCGCACATGTGATGTGAGGAACCCCAACCCAAAGGTGCCCATATCCTATCATGCAGCGAGCAAAGCTTTTTATGCGGTCTCCGTCCCCTGTCATGCACGTACACTGATCACCGGGGAGCGTGAGGGTCCCACGAGCCATGCCTGCCTCCCTCCCTCCCTCCATCGCCACAGTCATCGACCGATCATTACGGCCTCCTCTTCCTCCTGTACGCCAACGCCCGTACAACGTGCTCACACGTGGGGTCTTGTTCGGCATGCATATGAACACACACACGCAATGACAAGGACACGGACCCCATGTCCCTGCCCCCTCTGGGAGGTCGTGTCATGGGCTCGACGGGAAACTCGGGCGCCTTCTGCTTCCCATGCTTCATCTCCCTCTCTCAGTGATCTTGGTCCTAGCTAGGAGTAGATCTTTTGGCCTGGCTGCCCCATTGAAGCAAAAGATCACGTCGCAGTGCCTACACATCCATTCACGAGATGGAGTCCCAAACCAAACGTGTGCTCGCGCCAGTGTCTGCTCTCTCTCCTTCCTCTGCCGCGCAAGACAAATGGCGCGATGGCCCGGCACTGGGGGATGCACTGGGGGCGAGGGTGAGAGCAGAAAGCAAACAGTGCTCGCGCGCCCTGTGATCGACACGGACCGAGCGCGGCAGGCACAGCGCAGCGCGCGCACGGTGGCGCGGCCTGGTGCCGCTGGTCGTCGTGGCCGGTCTCCGAGGCCGCGCGGAGCTGATGAGACGCTCAATCAGGGAAGTTTTTTCTGCGCACCGCATCCATGCATGGCCTACATGCATGCATGCAGTGTTATATATACGGCCGGGTCGGACATTTACGCTGTGAAGGCGAGATGTCATCCGTGATCGCCTGACAGGACGAAGCTAGGAACTCCTATATACGTAGGCTGAAAGTGACAGTCACGACGAAACAGGGCCGTCCGTGCTTGGCTCCCCTTCCCTCGAGCCGGTTCAATTTCAATGAAAAATTATTAAAGCTTCCATGCACGGTGCATGAGTTGATCCACGCATGCATGCATGCATGCATGCACGCACCTGGGGTCCTTGGCACAGGCCCGTCCGTGCTTTGCTTGGCGCGGTGAGAATAACTCCAGGGCAGGAGAGGGCACCGTACGTCATAATGGCCCGGCCCAGTACGTACCACGAAAACGGGGAACTTATGATGATGGCATGGCTCTGCGGCTGCGCCCATCGATCGACCACGAGCTAGCCGAGCTTGACTACACCGGTACGAACGAGCTAGGCTCGAGATGCTTGAGGCCCTGACGCCATGCACGAAAGCTCCAACAGTGCACCGTCCACGTGCCACGGCACTGTTGCACCACTGTGCCCGATGCCGTAGGGGATCATCGATCGCCTGTTTTACTCCAAGTAGCCATAGCCCGGGTAGCCATGGGAAGCATGCCGAGCTCCGTAGCTCTCGATGGGTGGTGCCTGCCAGTGCCCGGGCCTGGCCTGCAGGCGCGGCTACATTGGCACTACAGGAAAGGCTACAGTAACAACAAAAGCTCACACACGGAGGACTGGTTCCTTTCACCCAGTCCAGTACTGGTACTCGCCGTTCGTACCGCTAGCTGGTGGCGATGGGTGGATGTGACGTTAAATGGAAACAGCAGCCACGTCACCTCCGCGTAGCCCTAGGCCTGCATGGGCGTATCTAACCCGGCTGGATTTAATCCTCTTCTCACCGTATATCTCGCGTACGTACTGAGCTCGTAGCTGTAGCATCCAGGGCTGATTCCAGGCCCTAGCGCTAGCGGCTTATCTATCTACTACGCCCGGAGAGACGAGAGATGAGATGATGCATGCGCCGTATGGTGATTTGACACGTGCCGCATCCCCTCACTGACAATCCGGCGACGTGACGACCGTAGCGCCCCCCGTATCCCGGGGAATCTACGTAACAATCCCCCCCCACCTGCTACTGTGCGTGTGGTACGATACGATAGCCGGAGAGAGAGAGAGAGAGATGGAGAGAGGGAGGGGACGACGGGACGGGCCGAGGGCCCCGGGTGTCGGCGTCGGGGGCCGATGCGGCCTCGTGACGGAGATGGGCCGCGGGCCATGGCTTTGCTATGTTACGTCGCGTCGATGAGGGGGGTGGGGAGGGGGGCCTGCGCCGGGGATGTTTTGTTTACTAGCGGGTGCAATTATTAATGGTCGCCGCACCACGGCACGCGCCGGCCAATGGGGAGCCCCGGCTCTAGGGCAGCGTTAATGGCGGGTCGTACAGTACGTATGATTTGTCGATCTAATCTTGGCTCGGGAGGGGTATCGATTTGATCCGCGCTACTGCTGGTGTCAACAGGATCGTACCGCCGAGATTTTTTTCCTTTATTTTTTCAAAAGGCAAAGCTCCCTGCCTCTATCGTAGATCCAAATGAAGTACAGCCAATAATGTCTACTCCAGTCTGGAACCCATGAAGTTTTTATTCTGATCAGCAGGAATTGGAGGCGTTTTTGGTGCTCTTATGGTTGCAGAATGCGACCGTTTCATTTTGTGCAAATTTCATGTAGAACACATCATAGTTTGGACCTCCGGTCCAGGAGCCTACGACGTACGTGCCCATCGAGTGATGTTGGCATGGTTGGAGCCACGAGCAATCCACAATTTCATGAGAAACCATTTGTTCGCTACAGTGTGTGTGCGCGCGAGCGCGTTCGAAGAGGAAAATGCGTTGGCATGAGATCATGATCTCTGTAGACTAAACTGCTTCAGTTTTGGACCAGTGATCATCCTCGGTGTTTGCGAAGTCATCTGTTCAGGTTTTGGTCCCGTCACGTTTGGATTGCACTATTGTGTGTCAGCCTCCACATGCGGGCTCTAGTGCTATGCACCACTCCATGTTTTGCTGTCGTTGCAGTTTCAAACACGGGCCGTCTGCCATGGATTCGGTTTGGTCATGTGATGTTGAAGACCACAGTGGATCGTTTGATTTGGTCATCTTTTGCAACTGATTTGATCATTTGTTTAGCCACAAGCTTTACCAAAATACGCCAAAAGTTACATGAAATCGTCGTAACAGGCCTACATCTTATCCTCTACAAAAGACTTTTTCCAGCTAAACGTGCTTGACAAAATGTACAAAAGAAGGTTAAATAGTAGTTATTTTTTTAATCTTCTTGACTTTTATTGTTTCTTGTGTACCAAGTACTATATGACTTGAGATGTGTGAGAGCATGGTTTGCTCCAAGTACTATTATTGCTATGTTAAGTATTGAGACCTACTTCAAAATGCTTGGTTACATGCGATGTTGCTTAAGTTGCTTACGTGATGTCATCATCATTATATCATTGTTGTGGTCTCCTTGCTTACTACTCCTTTTATTTCTTTTTACTCTGCATATAAGATTTGGTTGATGTCAAACTATGCAAAGTTTGACTGAATTTATATTAAAAAGTATCAACAGCTATAATACAAAAGTTATATAGTATGTAAACTTATTTCATGATGCATCTAATGGTATTAATTTTGTATTATGGATGTTGATAGTTTTTCCTATAAAGTTGATCAAACTTTAAGAAGTTTGACTTCAAAAAAAAATTATATGCAGACTAAAAATAAACGGAGGGAGTATCTATGTAAGCATGAATTCTCAATTGTATGCCATGTCACACACTCCACCATGTGACATCAAGCTACATGATTATCATGTTTTTTTCTCACTTTGATGTGCAAAGATGCCTTACATGTTACATTCAATCACATTTTGTTACACCCCACTTTGGTTGAGGATTCAGGAGAGGCTTCTTTACATTGTAGATGTGCATCATGCTTCAGTGAGAATGATGCACAAACTTAGAGGGGGCCTTAAATGATCGGGATTGACCTAGAGGGGAGTGAATATGCACAATTACAAATTTAAACCGATCATTATCAATTTTAGGCAATACAGACAATAAAGATGGTTAGGCATAACACCAATTTCATATAATTGCCTTACCAGATTAGTGATGTCATCTCCTATCCAATCCCAAGCAGCCAAGTAGAAGGCCATATTTAATCCATCTGGCCTTGTAGACGCATTAGCCTTCATTTCCTTCAATATGCTTCAGATTTCCTGCTTGTCAGGGATGCTATTGGTGTAGTCTCCTTGATCATTACTCCTTAGTGTAGCTATATACGACCTTCCATGATCTTTATTGTTAGACTGAAAAATATTTTGAAAATAATCAACAAAGGTATGAGCTATCTTGTCAGGGTTAAAATGAGTAATGTTATTCTCAGTGAGTTTAGTCAAGTTTTCCTCAAACCTGCACACAAGAGCGGCTTCTAGCTTGTGATCCTGTTCATGTGAAGGTTTCATCTGAATATTTTTGATTTGTTCTTCCAGAAAACTGAGCTCCTAGTTTAAAGGTCTCTTAATACAAATATTGTGTTAATTCCTAAGAAGATTGTATGCATCACACCTGCCGATTTCAGGCCCATAAGCTTATGTAATGTTGCATATAAAATCATTGCTAAATCTCTGGCTAACAGACTCAAACTCTATCTCCCTGACTATATCCATCCTTCTCAACAAGCATTTATTGAAGGGAGAAGAATTAGTAACAACATTATAATTGCTCAAGAAATTACTCATTCTTTTGCTCTAAGATCTTGCTAAAGCTTTTGACCGTCTTAATGGGATTTCATTGTCTCATCTTTAACACGTAAAGGTCTACATGGTCATTTTACCAATCTCATATATGCTTGCATTTCAACACCAGTGCTCTCTGTTATTATAAACAGCCAACAATATGCTTGTTTTAGGAGCACCAGAGGTATAAGTCAAGGATGTCCTCTCTCCCCACATCTTTTTGTCCTGGCCATTAATGAGTTGTCTGTCTCCTTACAGGAAGCAATGAGGGAAAACAACTATCAGGTATCTCTCTTGGTCCAAATTGTCCGTCTATCCACTCTCTCATGTTTGCTGATGATCTTTTAGTTTATGGGCAAGCTACTACTCAAGAAGCTAATTCTATGCGCCAACTGATTCAAACCTTTTGTACAAATTCTGGCCAAATTCCAAATTGGACCAAATTTAGTATTATTTTTAATAGGGGTGTAGACACCAACATGCAACAAGCTATAATGAACATTTTTCATGTTCCTTGCATTGACAATAACTTCACTCATTTGGGACACCCATCCTTCCAGCCAAAGACAGATCCTCTGCCTATAACTTTGTGATAGACAAATTCAAAGCCAAGCTTCCAACCTACAAAGCCAATAAGCTCTCTCATGCTGGTAGGTTGACTCTCATAAACTCTGTCTTTGCTTCCATCCCCATTTATTACATGTACAATATTCTCTTCCCCAAGAAATTCTTGGCCAAGCTTACTTCAATTATAAGAAATTTTTGGTGGAATGGAGTTAGAGAGGAAACCAATGCTAAATCGTTTTGCCTTAGATCCTGGAAGGACATCTGCTCCCCAAAAAAGAAGGAGGTCTAGGTATCAAAAATTTGCAAGCCACCAATAGAAGTCTAATCCTCGCGGCTGCTTGGAGAATTGCAGAAAACCAAACACCTATCTTTCCAAGGTCTTGCAATCCAAATACTTTCTGGATTCCTCTCTTTGGATGGCCAATCGTAATATTCCAAAATCTGCCTTTTGGGATTCCATTCTAAAAGTCAGGCCGATTCTTATAAAAAACTCCTTTTCTAGATTACAACAGGCAACATATCTCTCTGGAGTAGTCCTTGGTATAGTTCTTGGAAAACTATTTATGATCATCTTATCATCCAAAGTAATGAATTTGTTTAGCCTGCTCTAGTAAAAAATCTTTGGCTTCCAAACCAGAAAAGGTGGAATGATGATCTCATTGATACTTTGTTTACATATGAAACAGCTAACATTATCAAACAGGTTCCAATCATTCAGGATGATAATGAGGATCTCTTATGCTAGAAACTCACGCCCACAGGAAAATTTACTACAAAAAGCGCATATACAGCTTGTTTACAGGTCATGCAAGAGGAGGGAGAACCGTAGCCTAGAACACTAAGCAATAACATAAAGGAACTTCTAAGACAGGTATGGAAAGATAAGACCATTGCTCCCAGAATTCAAACATTTGCATGGAGGCTTATCAGGAGAGCTCTACCTACTTGAAAAAGAGCAGGTAAGTATTCCAAACATATTAGAAAACTCTGTGCTAGGTGTGATATGCAAGAAGATGATATACACATTTTCTTTACTTGCCCTTTTGCTAGAGTAGCATGGTTCACTGGACCTTGGAATATGAGATCTGATTTGCTTGTCCAAAACTCAGATTCTTTAGTTAATATTATATCAAACCTAGTTAATTCTAACCATCCACAAGCTACTTTAAGCAACATATTCTCCTTTATGTGGTGTATTAGGAAATCTAGAAATGATAATCTTTTTCAAAGGAAAGATGCTTCTCCTCTACAAATTTTTTATGCAGCCCATGCTATCACAGAAAGCTTGTCCTTGGAAGTACAATCCAAAATGCCGGGTAAAATAGATCATGACAAACTCGAACAAAGTAAACATGATGAACAAAAGTTGGAACAATGATGTATATTGACTTCACAAAGCTCTCAACACTAATTAAAGTGTTCACAGATGCGGAATGGAATGTACAAGACCAATCAAGCAATACAGGAAGAGGCAGAGCAGGTATTGGAATCTTTATGCAGGTGGAACAGGCTAAAAAAAGAATGAAGGTTAGGATTGCGGCGATAACCAAGCAAGCTCGATCACCAATTCATGCAGAGGCACTTGTAATCAATCTAGCAGCAATTATTCTACACAAGTTAAATATTCAGGAAGCGGCTATATTAACTGATAATCTCACACCAGCGAAGGCTGCAGCAGCAAGAATGCCAAGCTCACAACCAGGCCATTGGCAAATTAGAAGTATCCTAGCAGAATTTTGTGCCTCAACGGTCTCCAAGAAAATTCAGATTTGTCATATTAACAAAGCCTATAACGTGGAAGCTCACCAAGCAGCTCAAATAGCCCGCAATCAAGGAATTCATCCAAATCAGAATGCTATGATGTACTGCACTAATGATAGTCACCAGGACTGGCATAATATCCTGCATCAGATTAGCTTAGATGTTCTTTACCAGGGATATGCCATCACTCATGTAAACTGCAGTTAAATGAATGGAAGGCGCCATGGGCGCCATTGTGTTGTTCCAAAAAAAGATGAGCCTTAATAATTGCTACAATGACATAAACAATGCAATAAAATGTGTTCAACAAGTTATAGTGAATACAAGACTAAGTGACCACAGTAAACCACAAGTAGGGAGCTAGGGATAGAGATAACCATAGACACAAAGATGAGGATGTATCCTGATGTTCACTTTCTTCGAGGAAGCTAGTCACCTTGGGTGGTGTCGGTGTTATCCTAAACGCACACCAACACCACGAAGGCTAACCATATTGTCCTTAAAATATCACAACGAATGTGGTTCTCAACCACTAGTGGTAGACCTTGAGACAACCTTCAAACCTTAACAAACTTTCAAGGGGTAAATCACAGGTTGATTCCTCACTGAAGACTCCTACCGCCTAGGAGTCTTCAACCTCCAAGAGTAACAAGATCAGGGAGAAGTGCTCAAGACTTTCTCAAATCATAAATTGCTTTGGACAAAAGAGAAAGGATGAGTGGATCTATTCCCGGATGAAATCTCTCTCTGAAGAACTTTCACAAATATCCTTGGATTCATCAATTTGGTGTGTGGAGAAGGTCATGGAACTTTTACCAGATCTAGGATTCTTCTTTATTTGTTGGTCACCCCCTCCACGCAGTGCTGGAAGCGTATTACTCTTAGAAAGGATCTTGGAGTACCCACTTTCCTGGGTTGCTCGAGGACTAAGCCTCCTGACCGTCCGTTGCTAGGTGGCTTGCGTTGGGAGCCTCTTGGGGGTGTTCCGAGCTATCCGATCTGCCCGGATGGGTCAGACCCGGGCGACTCGGCTGGGAGGTCCATGATGGGTGGACCGCCCAGCACGTCCGGTCCACCCATCATTGGGCGGCTTCTTGCGCGCCCCGCCAGCTCGCGAGGGCCTGACCGGGCCCGCCTGCCAGCGTCTTCACCCCGGCGTCCCGTTCGGTCGTTACAGTCGGGTCGTGCGGTGCGCCTGCCTGCATCTCGCCCAATCCCATCGCGGCTATGAAGGCGACCCATTTTGGTGGTGCATGGCGGGTGGACCACGGGCTTGTCCCGGGCAATCGCAGGTCGGCTGGACCCGGATGTCGATCGCGTTTAGCACTATCCGGCTGGGTCCGCCGTCACATGCCGTTCTTGGTCGCGTTCATGTGAGAACTCTCGCCGGTTCCCCATGCGTGACCGACAGGGCGGGTCCGACTGTTAGCATCTGCTACTTCTTGAGCTTGCGTTGGTTTTTCCCTTGAAGAAGAAATGGTGATGCAGCAAATTAGAGATAAGTATTTCCCTCAGTTAAGAACCAAGGTATCAATCCAGTAGGAGGAATACACAAGTCTCCAATAATTGCACCTGTACAAACAAACAACTACTTGCACCCAACGCGATAAAGGGGTTGTCAATCCGTTCATGGTTACTTGCGAGGATGAGATATGATAGTGATGGATATAAAAGATAAATAGAAGTGCGAAATAAAATAAAAGTAAATAAATTGCAGCAAGGTATTTTTGTGTTTTTGATTTTGTAGATCTGAAAATAATATGATAAAATATAGACCCGGGGGCCATAGTTTTCACTAGAGGCTTCTCTTTTGAAAGGAAGCATACGGTGGGTCAACAAATTACTGTTGAGCAATTGATAGAAAAGCGCATAGTTATGACGATATCGAAGGCAATGATCATGTATATAGGCATCACGTCCGAGACAAGTAGACCGGCTCCTGCCTGCATCTACTACTATTACTCCACACATCGACCGCTATCCAGCATGCATCTAGTGTATTAAGTTGACAAGAACGGACTAACGCCTTAAGCAAGATGAGATAATGTAGAGGGATAGATCCAATCAATATGAACAAACTCCATCTTTTTATCCTTAATGGAAACAATACAAATATGTGTCATGTCCCCTTCTGTCACCGGGATTGAGCACCACAGTATTGAACCATTACAAAGCACCTCTCCCATTGCAAGAAAAATCAATCTAGTCAGCCAAACCAAATCAATAGATCGGAGAGAAATACAAAGCTATATAAATCATGCATAAAAGACTTCAGAGCATACTCAAATAATATTCATAGATAATGTGATCATAAACCCACAATTCATCGGATCTTAACAAACACACCGCAAAAGAAGATTACATCGAATAGATCTCCAAGAACATCGAGGAGAACATTGTATTGAAGATCAAAGAGAGAGAAGAAGCCATCTAGCTACTAGCTATGGACCAGTAGGTCTGTGGTAAACTACTCACACATCATCGGAAGGGCAGCAAAGTTGATGTAGACGCACTCCATGATCGAATCCCCCTCCGGCAGAGAACCGGAAAAGGTCCCCAGATGGGATCTCACGAAGACAGAAACTTGCGGTGGCGGAAAAGCATTTTTGGTGTGCCCTCTGGTATACGGGGAATATTTGGGTATTTATAGAAGAAAGATTAGTTGGAAGTGCCACGAGGGGCCCACAAGCTTGGGGGTGTCGGGGTTATGATACTGACAATGAGTACTAGGGGTACCAATAAGGGGCATGATACGTCCATTTTGCATCATGCTTTTATATCGATATTTATTGCATTATGGGCTGTTATTACACATTATGTCACAATACTTATGCCTATTCTCTTATTTTACAAGGTTTACATAAGGAGGGAGAATGCCGGCAGCTGGAATTCTAGGCTAGAAAAGGAGCAAATATTAGAGACCTATTCTGCACAACTCCAAAAGTCCTGAAACTCCACGAAAGTTATTTTTGGAAATAATAAAAAATATTGAGCGGAAGAAGTACGTCAGAGGGGGCCCCACCTGGCCACGAGGGTGGGGGCGCGCCCTACCCCCCTGGGCGCGCCCCCTGCCTCGTGGGCCCCCTGTTGGCCTTCCGGTGTCCATCTTCTGGTATATGAAGTCTTTCGTCCGAAGAAAAATCATAACCAAGCTTTCGGGACGAGACTCCACCGCCACGAGGCAGAACCTTGGCGGGACCAATCTAGGGCTCCGGCAGAGCTGTTCTGCCGGGGACCCTTCCCTCCGGGAGGGGGAAATCATCGCCATCGTCATCACCAACGCTCCTCTCATCGGGAGAAGGCAATCTCCATCAACATCTTCACCAGCACCATCTCCTCTCAAACCCTAGTTCATCTCTTGTATCCAGTTCTTGTCTCTAAGTCCGGGATTGGTACCTGTAGGTTGCTAGTAGTGTTGATTACTCCTTGTAGTTGATGCTAGTTGGTTTATTTGGTGGAAGATCATATGTTCAGATCCTATATGCATATTAATACCCCTCTGATTATGAACATGAATATGCTTTGTGAGTAGTTACGTTTGTTCCTGAGGACATGGGAGAAGTCTTGCTATTAGTAGTCATGTGAATTTGGTATTCGTTCGATATATTGATGAGATGTATGTTGTCTATCCTCTAGTGGTGTTATGTGAACGTCTACTACATAACACTTCACCATTATTTGGGCCTAGAGGAAGGCATTGGGAAGTAATAAGTAGATGATGGGTTGCTAGAGTGACAGAAGCTTAAACCCTAGTTTATGCGTTGCTTCGTAAGGGGCTGATTTGGATCCACATGTTTCATGCTATGGTTAGGTTTACCTTAATACTTTTGTTGTAGTTGCGGATGCTTGCAATAGAGGTTAATCATAAGTGGGATGCTTGTTCAAGTAAGAACAGCACCCAAGCACCGGTCCACCCACATATCAAATTATCAAAGTACCGAACGTGAATCATATGAACGTGATGAAAACTAGCTTGACGATAATTCCCATGTGTCCTTGGGAGCGCTTTTCTCTATATAAGAGTTTGTCCAGGCTTGTCCTTTGCTAGAAAAAGGATTGGGCCACCTTGCTGCACTTTATTTACTTTTGTTACTTGTTGCTCGTTACAAATTATCCTATCACAAAACTATCTGTTACCTAATATTTCAGTGCTTGCAGAGAATACCTTGCTGAAAACCGCTTATCATTTCCTTCTGCTCCTCGTTGGGTTCGACACTCTTACTTATTGAAAGGACTACGATAGATCCCCTATACTTGTGGGTCATCAAGAGTCTTTTCTGGCACCGTTGCCGGGGAGTGAAGCGCCTTTGGTAGGTGGAATTTGGTAAGGAAAAAATTATATAGTGTGCTGAAATTTACAGTCACTTGTTACTATGGAAAGTAATCCTCTAAGGGGCTTGTTCAGGGTATATTCACCCTGACCAGTAGAGCAAAGAGTTGCTCCTCAACCTACTGAACCTACTGAAAATGAAAATGAAAATGTCCACTTTGAGATTCCTTTGGGTATGTTAGAAAAACTGCTAGCTAATCCTTTTGCAGGAGACGGAACAAAGCATCCTGATGAGCACCTAATATATGTGGATGAAGTTTGTGGATTATTTAAGCTTGCAGGTATACCCGGTGATTTTATTAAGAAGAAGGTCTTCCCTTTATCTTTGAAGGGAGATGCATCGACATGGTATAGGCTATGTGATGATACGGGATCATGGAATTACAAACGATTGAAATTGGAATTTCATCAGAAATTTTATCCTATGCATCTTTTTCATCGTGATCGCAATTATATATATAATTTTTGGCCTCGCGAAGGAGAAAGCATCGCTCAAGCTTGGGGGAGGCTTAAATCAATGTTATATTCATGCCCCAATCATGAGCTCCCAAGAGAAATAAATATTCAAAGTTTTTATGCTCGGCTTTCTGATAACAATCGCACCATGCTCGATACTTCTTGTGCTGGCTCTTTCATGATGAAGACTATTGAATTCAAATGGGATTTATTGGATAGAATTAAACGCAACTCTGAAGATTGGGATCTCGACGAAGGTAAGGAGTCAGGTATGACACCTAAGTTTGATTGTGTTAAATCTTTTATGGATACCGATGTTTTCCGTAAGTTTAGCACTAAATATGGACTTGACTCTGAGATAGTAGCTTCTTTCTATGAATCTTTTGCTGCTTATGTTGATCTCCCTAAAGAGAAGTGGTTTAAATATCATCCTCCGATAGAAGTAAAAGTAGCTGCACCTATTAAAGTTGAAGAAAAGACTGTCACTTATAATGATCCTATTGTTCCTACTTCTTATGTTGAGAAACCACCTTTCCCTGTTAGGATAAAGGATCATGCTAGAGCTTCAACTGTGGTTCGTAAAAGCAATATTAGAACTTATACACCTCCTGAGCAAATTAAAGTTGAACCTAATATTGCTATTGTTAAAGATCTCTTGTCTGATAATATCGATGGGCATGTTATTCATTTCCGTGATGAAACTGCTAGAATTGCCAAACCTTGTGCTAAAGATAAACATAGACCTGTGGTAGGCATGCCTGTTATTTCTGTTAAAATAGAAGATCATTGTTATCATGGATTATGTGATATGGGTGCTAGCGCTAGTGCTATACCTCATGACTTATACAAAGAAATTATGCATGAAATTGCACCTGCTGAGATAGAAGGTATTGACGTTACCATCAAACTTGCTAATAGAGATACCATATCACCCATTGGAATTGTTAGAGATGTTGAAGCCTTGTGTGGGAAAGCTAAATATCCTGCTGATTTTCTTGTTCTTGGTTCCCCACAAGATAGCTTTTGTCCCATTATATTTGGTAGACCCTTCTTGAACACTGTTAATGCTAGGATAGACTGCGAAAAGGATGTTGTTACTATTGGTTTGGGTGATATGTCTCATGAGTTTAACTTCTCTCAATTTAGTAGACAACACCGTGAAGAGGAATTGCCTAGTAAGGATGAAATAATCGGTCTTGCTTCTATTGCCGTGCCTCCTAGTGATCCTTTAGAACAATATTTGCTAGACCATGAAAATGATATGTTTATGAATGAAAGAAGGGAAATAGATGAAGTATTCTTTAAACAGGAACCTATCCCGAAACACAATTTGCCAGTTGAAATCCTAGGAGATCCTCCTCCACCCAAGGGTGATCCCGTGTTTGAGCTTAAACCGTTGCCTGATACTCTTAAATATGCTTATCTTGATGAGAAAAAGATATATCCTGTTATTATTAGTGCTAACCTTTCAGAGCATGAAGAAGAAAGATTATTGAAAACTCTGAGGAAGCACCGTGCTGCTATTGGATATACTCTTGATGATCTTAAGGGCATTAGTCCCACTCTATGTCAACATAAAATAAATTTGGAGGAAGATGCCAAACCAGTTCGTGATCATCAAGGACGGCTGAATCCTAAGATGAAAGAAGTGGTAAGAAAGGAAATACTAAAGCTTCTTGAGGCAGGTATTATTTATCCCGTTGCTGATAGTCAGTGGGTAAGTCTTGTCCATTGTGTCCCTAAGAAGGGAGGAATTACCGTCGTTCCTAATGATAAAGATGAATTGATTCCACAAAGAATTATTACAGGTTATAGGATGGTAATTGATTTCCGCAAATTAAATAAAGCTACTAAAAAAGATCATTACCCCTTGCCTTTTATCGATCAAATGCTAGAAAGATTATCCAAACGTACACATTTTTGCTTTCTAGATGGTTATTCTGGTTTCGCTCAAATACCTGTGTCAGCCAATGATCAATCAAAGACTACTTTTACTTGCCCTTTTGGTACTTTTGCTTATAGACGTATGCCTTTTGGTTTATGTAATGCACTTGCTACCTTTCAAAGATGCATGATGGCTATATTCTCTGACTTTTGTATAAAGATTTGTGAGGTTTTCATGGACGATTTTTCCGTCTATGGATCCTCTTTTGATGATTGCTTGAGCAACCTTGATCAAGTTTTGCAGACATGTGAAGAAACTAACCTTTGTCTTGAATTGGGAGAAGTGCCACTTTATGGTTAATGAAGGTATTGTCTTGGGGCATAAAGTTTCTGAAAGAGGTATTGAAGTTGATAAAGCCAAGGTTGATTGTAACACCCTGAGAATCATGCTACAGTAACTCCCTGTGATTAAGCTAATCATGTTGCTAAACAGGGCTTGATCACATTTGAATCACATTCCTTTTCTAACTCCTAGATCAAACTTCAATTAAATTTAAAAGTGGAAAATAAAAGTTTTCAAAAATTTAAACAAAAATGTTCAGTGGGTGCCAAATAATACACTGGTAATTATGGTGGAGAAAACACATTTTTATAAAATACCTAAATAAACAAATAAAAAGAAAACAGAAAACAAAACAGAGCAGGAAAAGAAAAAGGAGGAAGCCCTTCCCCCCCCACTGGACCCGTGGCCCATCTGGACCGAACCCCCGGCCCAAACTGGGCTGCCACCCCCCGACCCCCGGCCCAGCCCACTCTCCCCCTCGCCCCCTTCCCTGTTCCCCCGACCGGGGTCGAACAGTGGCCGTCCCCGCCGCACCCCCTCGCCGGCGACGGGGAGGATAAGGCGCCTCCCCCCCGCCAGATCCACCTCCCTCTCCCCTTCGTTCCCCTCTGCCCGAGCGCGCTCGCCGCCGTTCACCGTCGAACTCGCGGCCACCGTGCCCCAATCGCCACCTCGCCGCGTCGTACGCCGTCGCCGCCCTCGACTACGTCACCTCCGCCTCTCCGTTGGAGCTTGGAGCCACTGCACCGGCCGCAACGAGCTCGTCTTCAACCTTCGGCCGCCGACGATCGCCGCCCCGTTTCGCCGCCTCGAGCCTCCCCGAGCACGCTGCCGTCCCCCTACAGCCTCGCAGTGAGCCTCTCCTTCTCCTCCCCCTCTCCGTTAGCTCGCCCGCGCTCCGTAGCTGCTCCCCCACGCGCGCCCGAACGCCGCGCCGCGGAGCTCGCCGCCGGCGGGTCTCCGGTGACCTTTTGGTCACGGGCTCAAGCCCGTTGCACTCCCCACCGTCCATAGATGCCCCCCAGCCCCTCCGCTTGCTCGATAGGCCGCCGTAGCCGCGTTTCCGTCGGGCACCCGTAGCACCTCGCCGCCGGCGAGCTCGTAGCGCTCGTCCCCGGCCGTTCCAGCCCCTCCGACCACCGCAGTTGGACGCGCGACGCCGAGCCGCGTCGAACGCGCCCAGCCACGCCCCCGCAAACCCGCCGTAGTGCAAACCCGCACCCCCTCCCGAGCTGCGCCGCCGCGTTTGGCTCGCCGGAGCCGCTCCGGCGCCGGCCGCCGACGTGGCTGGCCTGGGGCCACCCCAGTGCCCCTGCCAGTGGGCCCCGTGGGCCCCGTTGACTGGGTCAACGTGCTGACTGGGCAGGCCCAGTCACTAACATGCGGGCCCCGCCGCAAAAATATAAAAAAGAAAAGAAAAAGAAAATGTTTTATAAATAAAAATAATTAGTTTAACTAAACACTCACTGACATATGGGGCCCACCCCTCTAATTATACTGTTAGTTTAGTTTAAACAAATATTAGACTAACAGAGGCTGACATGTGGGTCCCACTGGACCCACCTGTCTGGTTTGACTGGTCAGCCGACCTGTTGACCTGCTGACGTCAGCATTGCCTCATGCTGACGTCATAATTCATTTTTGCTTAATTTAAATAATTCCAGAAATTCAAATAAACTTTGAAAATTCATATCTTTTAAACCGTAACTCGGACGGAAATGTTTTCTATATGAAAGTTGCTCAGAACGACGAGACGAATCCGAATACGCAGTCCGTTCGTCCACCACAACCCCCTAACCTATCGAACTAGCAACTTTCCCCCTCCGGTCCGTCTGTCCGATAACGCGAAACATCGGGAATACCTCCCGGATGTCCCCCCCCTTCGCCGGTACCACCTACTGTCGCGTTAGGACACACCTAGCACCGTTCATTGTCATGTCACGCATCGTCATGCTTATGTTTGCATGGTATTTACTGTTTCTTCCCCCTCTCCTCTCCGGTAGACTACGAGACCGACACTGCTGCTGCCTAGTTCGCCTACGGAGTTGACGACCCCTCCTACTTGCCAGAGCAACCAGGCAAGCCCCCCCTTGATCACCAGATATCGCCTATTCTTCTCTATACTGCTTGCATTAGAGTAGTGTAGCATGTTACTGCTTTTCGATATCCTATCCTGATGCATAGCCTATCCTTGCTACTATTGTTGATACCTTTACCTGCAATCCTACATGCTTAGTATAGGATGCTAGATTTCCATCGGTGGCCCTACATTCTTGTCCGTCTGCTGTGCTATACTATCGGGCCGTGATCACCTGGGCGGTGATCACGGGTATATACTTATATACTACATACATGACACATGTGATGACTAAAGTCGGGTCGGCTCGTAGGAGTACCCGCAAGTGGATCTTTGTGGCGGAGCGACATGGCAGGTTGAGACCACCTAGGTGAGAGGTGGGCCTGGCCCTGGTCGGCGTTCGCGGTTACTTAACACGCTTAACGAGATCTTGGTATTTGATCTGAGTCTGGCCATTTGGTCTATACGCACTAGCCATCTACGCGGGAGTAGTTATGGGTATCCCGGCGTCGTGGTATCAGCCGAAGCCTTCTTGACGTCAGTGACTGAGTGGCGCGCGCCGAATTGGACTGGAACGCCACTAGGCTAGGTCTGCTTCCGGCCGCGTACGCAACGTGCAGGTGTGCATAGGGCGATGGGCCCAGACCCCTGCGCGCATAGGGTTAGACCGGCGTGCTGACCGCTCTGTTGTGCTTAGGTGGGGCTGCGACGCGTTGATCTTACGAGGCCGGGCATGACCCAGAAAAGTGTGTCCGGCCAAATGGGATCGAGCGTGTTGGGTTATGTGGTGCACCCCTGCAGGGAAGTTTATCTATTCGAATAGCCGTGTCCCTCGGTAAAAGGACGACCCGGAGTTGTACCTTGACCTTATGACAACTAGAACTGGATACTGAATAAAATACACCCTTCCAAGTGCCAGATACAACCCGGTGATCGCTCTCTAACAGGGCGACGAGGAGGGGATCGCCGGGTAGGATTATGCTATGCGATGCTACTTGGAGGACTTCAATCTACTCTCTTCTACATGCTGCAAGATGGAGGCTGCCAGAAGCGTAGTCTTCGACAGGACTAGCTATCCCCCTTTTATTCTGGCATTCTGCAGTTCAGTCCACTGATATGCCCCTTTACACATATACCCATGCATATGTAGTGTAGCTCCTTGCTTGCGAGTACTTTGGATGAGTACTCACGGTTGCTTCTTTCCCTCTTTTCCCCCTTTTCTTTTCTATCTGGTTGTCACAACCAGATGCTGGAGTCCAGGAGCCAGACACCACCGTCGACGACGACACCTACGACACTGGAGGTGCCTACTACTACGTGCAGCCCGCTGACGACGACCAGGAGTAGTTAGGAGGATCCCAGGCAGGAGGCATGCGCCTCGTTCGATCTGTACCCCAGTTTGTGCTAGCCTTCTTAAGGCAAACTTGTTTAACTTATGTCTGTACTCAGATATTGTTGCTTCCGCTGACTCGTCTGTGATCGAGCACTTGTATTCGAGCCCTCGAGGCCCCTGGCTTGTATTATGATGCTTGTATGACTTATTTATGTTTTAGAGTTGTGTTGTGATATCTTCCCGTGAGTCCCTGATCTTGGTCGTACACATTTGCGTGCATGATTAGTGTACGGTCAAATCGGGGGCGTCACAAGTTGGTATCAGAGCCGACTGCCTGTAGGAATCCCCCTTTCCACACTCCTTGGCCGAAGTCGAGTCTAGACATTACAAAAACTTTTACTAACATGGTTGTGTGTCTTACGGGCCCACGTCGCCATTGGGTGGTACTAGTATCTTTTACTCCTCGACCTTTACTCTGGGACTCTGAACTCTCTTCTACTCGGGTTAAACGAATTTACTAACTTTAACACTAGGATCCCGTGACCGCGTTCACCCCAAAGTTGGATAAGCCATAGTTGTTTCCTAGAATAGTATATTGAACAATTCACACACTGTCATTTGACTCCTTTGAAACGTCTTTGCTTTCAGATGGAACCCACGAGGCAGGTCGTTCGTCACACGACGGCCATTGGTGCCTCGGGATCACCTGCGGTGCTAGCTGAGATGATGACCTATCTGGGTTATCGCTGGCACCCTGAGTACACCGTCTACGAGGAGTACCAGGACTTTAACCAGGAGCAGTACCGTGCCATCGTCCACCTCTACTCTCGGGAGTACGACTCCACTACTGTGCTGCACACCGCACATGGTGTTGGTGTGACCACCGATATGGCTGTCCCCGATGCTGCCTATGCTGCTCTGACACGTCTTCGTGGAGAGTATCAGGAGTTGAACACCTCCCCTTTCAGGCACATTGCTATCGCCTCCGATGTTGGTGCGGAGGGATACTATACTGCTGCCTACTCCACTGTCACCCGAGAGCCCTTCTACCATCAGCACCTGGTTCTGCATGCTGATGGGCTGGATCGAGCTAACCGAGCTCTTCGCCATGAGATGTACACCACCCGTCAGCACCTTTACCGTGCTCTGACGCTGCTGCACCCCTTTGTCCGGTCTGGACAGGTACCGCATACTGCGATCTACCCAGCCAGGACCGTGATGCCCCACGGTGTCGGTTGGCCAGAGGTGGGAGGCTACTCTCCCGCACTTGGTCCTCTTCTGCCGCCTGAGCGTCGGGCTCTACACCTGAGTATCCGCGGCCCCCAATCTGCTGAGGTGGAGGGCTATCCGTTGCCTCACTACCAGCTGTCGGGCTACGATTACCTCCACAGTACCTCTTGGGACTGATGTAGGCTTGCTTGTAGTATTAGTTGCAGTCGCCGCGAGCCTGTGTGCCGCCTATGATGTTTTAGTCTATGTACTGAACTCTATGCATGACCCCTTTTGTAAAGTTATGCCGACTACTATGTAGTAGCTATCGTGCTCCTTTCATTATGCATGTTTCATCATGAATGATTCTTGTCATTGCAATTTCTCAATGCTGAACTACCCATGTTATATATTAGCAGGATGGTTAGACCAGGTGGTCGTGGTCGTGGTGGCGATGCCCCACCACCACCTGAGTACATGGCTGGTATGATCCAACAGTTTGAACTGAACCGCCAATTCATGGAAAATATGATGGCTCAGTTTCCTCGCCCCAATATGAACCAGCAGCAAGCCCAAGTGACTCATCAAGATTTCATACGCCTCAACCCAACCATCTACCGCAGCTCAACTCAGCCTCTGGATGCTGATGACTGGCTCCGTGACATCACCTATGAGATGGAGTCTGCTGATGTAGCCCCTGCCAGCTATGTCACCTTTGCTTCCTTCTTCTTGAAGGGACCCGCAGCTCAATGGTGGGACAGCCACAGGCGTACTCTGCCAGCTGGAACAATCATCACATGGCCAGACTTCCAAGCTGCTTTCCGTGCCCGCTTCATTCCTCAGGGAGTCATGGACCGGAAGAAGCGTGAGTTCCGCAACCTCACCCAAGGCAACAAAACTGTCGAAGCTTATCAGCGGGAGTTTCTGGACTTGTCCCGCTATGCTGAAGAAGACATTGCAACTGATGCACGCAGACAGGAGAAGTTCCGTGATGGCCTTCAAGCTGACATCAAGCTCGCACTTCTAGTGCATGACTTTGCTGATTTCTCCACCTTGGTGAACAAGGCCATCAATGTCAAAACTGGTCTGCAGGAATACCAGAGCTCTCACAGGCGCAACCGTGACACGGGCTCATCTTCGGGCTCGCCCGCACAGAAGCGTAAGATATGGATCCCGAACGGCATGTACCGTCCAAATGCATCTGCCCCAAGGAAGACCTATGCTGCACCTCGTCTGCCTCCACCACCATCTAGGCAGTCAAGACTTCCGGCTCCACCATCCCAAGCTCCTGTTCCCACTCCGAATAATGGCTTGTGCTTCAGGTGTGGTCAACCAGGACACCGTGCTAAAGAATGCAACCAGAACCAAAATCAACTGGCCCTTCCAGCAACTGGCCGTGGTAACAATCAGCCCCGCAACAACAATGCTAAGTCTTATGGTCGTGCTCATGCCAACCACGTTGATCTCAACGAAGCTCAAGACCAGCCTGCTACTGTGATGGGTACACTCCTCGTAAATTCAGTACCAGCATCCGTTTTATTTGATACAGGTGCATCGCATTCATTCATGTCAGAAGATTTTGCATACAAGCACGACATTAAATGTGTGGAGATGAACACCTCTGTATTGGTCAAAACCCCCGTGGGACAGTGTCAAACCTCCTTGGTTGGCATCGATGTCCCCGTGGAAATCGAAGGGCTGGAATTCTATGCCTCTCCCATTATCCTGAAGTCGTCTAACATCGACCTCATTTTGGGTATGGATTGGTTGAAAGCGCATACTGCTTCTATAGTTTGCGCCACTAAAACCGTCCATCTATTACACCCTTCAGATGAAATAGTTGCTTACCAAGCTCATCTGGTGCAAAATGCCGAGGCAAGGCTCTATGCCTTGAATGCATTGAACGCTGCACCACTCGAGGGCATTGAAAACATTCCCGTCGTGCGTGAATTCCTCGACGTCTTCCCTGAAGAACTTCCAGGGATTCCCCCTGCTAGAGCTGTCGAATTCATCATCGACTTGAAACCAGGCACCACTCCTATAGCCAAGCGACCCTACAAAATGCCGCCGCATGAACTCCTTGAGCTTAAGGAGGAAATCGACAAGTCTCTTCGCAAAGGATTCATTCGCCCAAGTTGCTCTCCTTGGGGAGCACCTTCCCTCTTTGTCAAGAAGAAGGATGGGACAAACCGGTTAGTTCAAGACTACCGTCCTATAAACCAAGCTACCATTTAGAATAAATACCCTCTTCCTCGGATCAATGATCTGTATGATCAACTGGCGGGTTCGTCAGTGTTCTCTAAGCTCGACTTGAGGTTGGGCTACCACTAGATCCGTGTTCGCGAAGAGGATATCCCAAAGACCGCCTTCGTGACTCGCTATGGTTCATACGAATACACCGTCATGTCTTTCGGTTTAACCAATGCTCCAGCCACCTTCTCTCGTCTGATGAACTATATATTCATGGATTACCTCGACAAGTTCGTCGTGGTTTATCTGGATGATATCCTGGTATTTTCCAAGAACAAAGAAGAACATGCTGAACATCT
Organism: Triticum aestivum; assembly: GCF_018294505.1. Classification (NCBI taxonomy): domain Eukaryota; kingdom Viridiplantae; phylum Streptophyta; class Magnoliopsida; order Poales; family Poaceae; genus Triticum; species Triticum aestivum. The sequence continues at coordinate 380,547,685 of NC_057796.1, forward strand.
TCGACTTGTGCTGGAAAAGCTACGAGAGCATCAACTATATGCCAAGTTCTCCAAATGTGAATTTTGGCTACCGGAAGTAACCTATCTTGGGCATGTCATCTCTAAGGATGGTATTGCCGTCAACCCCGAGCGAGTTCAGGCTATTCTTGATTGGACTCCTCCCAAGAACGTTAAGCAAGTCAGAAGTTTTCTCGGTCTCGCCAGCTATTGCCGTCGATTTGTCGAGAACTTCTCCAAGATCGCCAGGCCTCTGACTAACCTGTTACATAAGGGCGTCAAGTTCCAATGGACAGACAAATGTCAGGAAAGTTTCCAGGCACTCAAAGACAAGTTGACTTCTGCCCCAGTTCTAGCTCCACCTGATACTAAGAAGGACTTCGTCATTTACTGCGACGCTTCCCGTCAAGGATTAGGCTGTGTCCTAATGCAAGACCGCAAAGTGATTGCTTATGCCTCTCGGCAATTGCGCCCTCACGAAGAGAACTACCCAGTTCACGACCTCGAACTTGCTGCTGTCATTCATGCGCTGAAGCAGTGGCGACATTACCTTCTCGGTAATCGTTGCGAGATCTTCACTGACCACCAAAGTCTGAAATATCTGTTTACTCAGCCAGATCTGAACCTCCGTCAACAGAGATGGATGGAGCTTGTTGCAGACTTTGACTTGGGTATTTCCTATACGCCAGGCAAGGCTAATGTAATGGCTGATGCCTTGAGCCGCAAGTCTTACTGCAACCACCTCCAGGTTCACAAAGTTCAGCCCTCGCTTGTTGAAGAATTCAGGAAGCTGAACCTCCATATTGTCCCTTCGGGTGCACTCACTCCCCCTCCTAAGGAGTTTGGCAAGGTGAACCTCCATGTTGTTACCCAGGGTTCCCTCAGTACCCTAGTTGCTAAACCAGATCTCGAGGATAGCATCAAAAGGCTACAGAAGTATGACTCTGAAGCCCACAAGATTAAGCGCTACCTCGCAGAAGGAAAGCCCTCATTCTTCACCATTGCTGAAGATGGCACCCTATACTTCAAGGGCCGCCTAGTGGTGCCATGTGCAGAGAAAAACCTGGATATGACACAGGAAGTTATGAAAGAAGCTCATGATACGCCTCTATGTATCCACCCTGGTAGTACAAAGATGTACCAAGACATCCGTCAGAGATTCTGGTGGTCTAATATGAAGCAAGCCATTGCTCGTTATGTTGCTGAGTGTGACGTTTGCCGTCGTATCAAAGCAGAACATCAAAGGCCTGCTGGAACTCTGCAACCTATCTCTATTCCTGAATGGAAATGGGACCATGTTGAGATGGACTTCGTCACTGGATTTCCCAAATCACAGAAAGGTAATGATGCTATTCTTGTCGTCATTGACCGGCTTTCCAAAGTTGCACATTTCCTGGCAGTCAAAGAAACGATCACTGCTAGCCAGTTGGCAACGCTCTATATGTCCAGGATTGTTTCACTCCACGGTATTCCATTGGTTATCAGCTCAGACCGTGGTAGCTTATTCACTTCAAGATTCTGGGAAAGTTTCCAAGAAGCTATGGGAACTCATCTGTCATTCAGTACTGCGTTTCATCCTCAATCGCAAGGGCAAGTTGAACGCGTCAACCAAGTTCTCGAAGACATGCTTCGAGCTTGTGTTATTTCCTTTGGCAAGAAATGGGAGGAATCTCTCCCGTATGCTGAGTTCTCTTATAATAATAGCTATCAAGCTAGTCTGAAGATGGCCCCCTTCGAAGTGTTATATGGACGAAAGTGCCGAACCCCTCTGAACTGGTCAGAAACTGGGGAACGTCCACTCTTCGGTCCGGATATTATCCAAGATGCCGAAGAACAAGTCCGCATTATTCGCGAGAATCTCAAGACTGCTTAGTCACGTCAGAAGAGTCAGTATGACCGTCATCATAAAGACATGGTCTATCAACCTGGCGAAAAGGCTTATCTTCGAGTCACACCTATGAAGGGTGCTCACCGCTTCGGGATCAAGGGCAAACTAGCTCCTCGCTATATTGGCCCATTCACTATTCTTGAAAGGCGTGGAAAAGTGGCATACCAACTGGAGCTACCGCCGAACCTTTCTCAGGTTCACGATGTGTTCCATGTGTCACAACTCCGCCGTTGCTTCAAGGATCCAATCCGAGCTGTGGATCATGAAGTGCTCGAATTGCAGCAAGACCTCTCCTATAAGGAGCATCCGGTCCGTATTCTCGACCAAGCTGAACGCCGCACGCGTCAGAAGGCGATCAAGTTTCTCAAAGTCCAGTGGTCGCACCATTCTGAAGATGAGGCCACTTGGGAACGAGAGGATCGTCTGCGCGAAGAATACCCCGCACTGTTTCCTTCTACCTCCTAAATCTCGGGACGAGATTTCTTGTAGTGGAGGAGATTTGTAACACCCTGAGAATCATGCTACAGTAACTCCCTGTGATTAAGCTAATCATGTTGCTAAACAGGGCTTGATCACATTTGAATCACATTCCTTTTCTAACTCCTAGATCAAACTTCAATTAAATTTAAAAGTGGAAAATAAAAGTTTTCAAAAATTTAAACAAAAATGTTCAGTGGGTGCCAAATAATACACTGGTAATTATGGTGGAGCAAACACATTTTTATAAAATACCTAAATAAACAAATAAAAAGAAAACAGAAAACAAAACAGAGCAGGAAAAGAAAAAGGAGGAAGCCCTTCCCCCCCACTGGACCCGTGGCCCATCTGGACCGAACCCCCGGCCCAAACTGGGCCGCCACCCCCCGACCCCCGCCCAGCCCACTCTCCCCCTCGCCCCCTTCCCTGTTCCCCCGACCGGGGTCGAACAGTGGCCGTCCCCGCCGCACCCCCTCGCCGGCGACGGGGAGGATAAGGGCGCCAGCTCCCCCGCCTCCTCGGGCCTCTCTCCCACTCGCCCCCGCTCGTCCCTCGGCCTCTGCACCTCCCCCCGCCAGATCCACCTCCCTCTCCCCTTCGTTCCCCTCTGCCCGAGCGCGCTCGCCGCCGTTCACCGTCGAACTCGCGGCCACCGTGCCCCAATCGCCACCTCGCCGTGTCGTACGCCGTCGCCGCCCTCGACTACGTCACCTCCGCCTCTCCGTTGGAGCTTGGAGCCACTGCACCGGCCGCAACGAGCTCGTCTTCAACCTTCGGCCGCCGACGATCGCCGCCCCGTTTCGCCGCCTCGAGCCTCCCCGAGCACGCTGCCGTCCCCCTACAGCCTCGCAGTGAGCCTCTCCTTCTCCTCCCCCTCTCCGTTAGCTCGCCCGCGCTCCGTAGCTGCTCCCCCACGCGCGCCCGAACGCCGCGCCGCGGAGCTCGCCGCCGGCGGGTCTCCGGTGACCTTTTGGTCACGGGCTCAAGCCCGTTGCACTCCCCACCGTCCATAGATGCCCCCCAGCCCCTCCGCTTGCTCGATAGGCCGCCGTAGCCGCATTTCTGTCGGGCACCCATAGCACCTCGCCGCCGGCGAGCTCGTAGCGCTCGCCCCCGGCCGTTCCAGCCCCTCCGACCACCGCAGTTGGACGCGCGACGCCGAGCCGCGTTGAACGCGCCCAGCCACGCCCCCGCAAACCCGCCGTAGCGCAAACCCGCACCCCCTCCCGAGCCGCGCCGCCGCGTTTGGCTCGCCGGAGCCGCTCCGGCGCCGGCCGCCGACGTGGCTGGCCTGGGGCCACCCCAGTGCCCCTGCCAGTGGGCCCCGTGGGCCCCGTTGACTGGGTCAACGTGCTGACTGGGCAGGCCCAGTCACTGACATGCGGGCCCCGCCGCAAAAATATAAAAAAGAAAAGAAAAAGAAAATGTTTTATAAATAAAAATAATTAGTTTAACTAAACACTCACTGACATATGGGGCCCACCCCTCTAATTATACTGTTAGTTTAGTTTAAACAAATATTAGACTAACAGAGGCTGACATGTGGGTCCCACTGGACCCACCTGTCTGGTTTGACTGGTCAGCCGACCTGTTGACCTGCTGACGTCAGCATTGCCTCATGCTGACGTCATAATTCATTTTTGCTTAATTTAAATAATTCCAGAAATTCAAATAAACTTTGAAAATTCATATCTTTTAAACCGTAACTCGGATGGAAATGTTTTCTATATGAAAGTTGCTCAGAACGACGAGACGAATCCGAATACGCAGTCCGTTCGTCCACCACAACCCCCTAACCTATCGAACTAGCAACTTTCCCCCTCCGGTCCGTCTATCCGATAACGCGAAACATCGGGAATACCTCCCGGATGTCCCCCCCTTCGCCGGTACCACCTACTGTCGCGTTAGGACACACCTAGCACCGTTCATTGTCATGTCACGCATCGTCATGCTTATGTTTGCATGGTATTTACTGTTTCTTCCCCCTCTCCTCTCCGGTAGACTACGAGACCGACACTGCTGCTGCCTAGTTCGCCTACGGAGTTGACGACCCCTCCTACTTGCCAGAGCAACCAGGCAAGCCCCCCCTTGATCACCAGATATCGCCTATTCTTCTCTATACTGCTTGCATTAGAGTAGTGTAGCATGTTACTGCTTTTCGATATCCTATCCTGATGCATAGCCTATCCTTGCTACTATTGTTGATACCTTTACCTGCAATCCTACATGCTTAGTATAGGATGCTAGATTTCCATCAGTGGCCCTACATTCTTGTCCGTCTGCTGTGCTATACTATCGGGCCGTGATCACCTGGGCGGTGATCATGGGTATATACTTATATACTACATACATGACACATGTGATGACTAAAGTCGGGTCGGCTCGTAGGAGTACCCGCAAGTGGATCTTTGTGGCGGAGCGACAGGGCAGGTTGAGACCACCCAGGTGAGAGGTGGGCCTGGCCCTGGTTGGCGTTCGCGGTTACTTAACACGCTTAACGAGATCTTGGTATTTGATCTGAGTCTGGCCATTTGGTCTATACGCACTAGCCATCTACGCGGGAGTAGTTATGGGTATCCCGGCGTCGTGGTATCAGCCGAAGCCTTCTTGACGTCAGTGACTGAGTGGCGCGCGCCGGATTGGACTGGAACGCCACTAGGCTAGGTCTGCTTCCGGCCGTGTACGCAACGTGCAGGTGTGCATAGGGCGATGGGCCCAGACCCCTGCGCGCATAGGGTTAGACCGGCGTGCTGACCGCTCTGTTGTGCTTAGGTGGGGCTGCGACGCATTGATCTTACGAGGCCGGGCATGACCCAGAAAAGTGTGTCCGGCCAAATGGGATCGAGCGTGTTGGGTTATGTGGTGCACCCCTGCAGGGAAGTTTATCTATTCGAATAGCTGTGTCCCTCGGTAAAAGGACGACCCGGAGTTGTACCTTGACCTTATGACAACTAGAACTAGATACTGAATAAAATACACCCTTCCAAGTGCCAGATACAACCCGGTGATCGCTCTCTAACAGGGCGACGAAGAGGGGATCACCGGGTAGGATTATGCTATGCGATGCTACTTGGAGGACTTCAATCTACTCTCTTCTACATGCTGCAAGATGGAGGCTGCCAGAAGCGTAGTCTTCGACAGGACTAGCTATCCCCCTTTTATTCTGGCATTCTGCAGTTCAGTCCACTGATATGCCCCTTTACACATATACCCATGCATATGTAGTGTAGCTCCTTGCTTGCGAGTACTTTGGATGAGTACTCACGGTTGCTTCTTTCCCTCTTTTCCCCCTTTTCTTTCTATCTGGTTGTCACAACCAGATGCTGGAGTCCAGGAGCCAGACGCCACCGTCGACGACGACACCTACGACACTGGAGGTGCCTACTACTACGTGCAGCCCGCTGACGACGACCAGGAGTAGTTAGGAGGATCCCAGGCAGGAGGCCTGCGCCTCGTTCGATCTGTACCCCAGTTTGTGCTAGCCTTCTTAAGGCAAACTTGTTTAACTTATGTCTGTACTCAGATATTGTTGCTTCCGCTGACTCGTCTGTGATCGAGCACTTGTATTCGAGCCCTCGAGGCCCCTGGCTTGTATTATGATGCTTGTATGACTTATTTATGTTTTAGAGTTGTGTTGTGATATCTTCCCGTGAGTCCCTGATCTTGGTCGTACACATTTGCGTGCATGATTAGTGTACGGTCAAATCGGGGGCGTCACATTGATGCTATTGAAAAGATGCCTTGTCCCAAGGACATCAAATGTATAAGAAGTTTCCTTGGTCACGCCGATTTTTATAGGAGGTTCATTAAGGACTTCTCAAAAATTTCTCGGCCTCTAACTAATTTATTAAAAAAAGATATACCATTTGTTTTTGATGATGATTGTGTAGAAGCATTTGAAATACTTAAGAAAGCATTGATCTCTGCACCTATTGTTCAGCCACCTAATTGGAATTTACCCTTTGAAATTATGTGTGATGCTAGTGATTATGCTGTAGGTGCTGTTCTAGGGCAAAGAGTTGATAAGAAATTAAATGTTATCCAATATGCTAGCAAAACTCTAGACAATGCTCAAAAGAATTATGCTACTACTGAAAAAGAATTCTTAGCAGTTGTATTTGCTTGTGATAAGTTCAGACCTTATATTGTTGATTCTAAAGTAACTATTCACACCGATCATGCTGCTATTAAATATCTTATGGAAAAGAAAGATGCTAAACCTAGACTTATTAGATGGGTTCTCTTGCTACAAGAATTTGATTTGGATATTATTGATAGGAAGGGAGCTGAGAACCCTGTTGCAGATAACTTGTCTAGGTTAGAAAATGTTCTTGATGACCCACTACCTATTGATGATAGCTTTCCTGATGAACAATTGAATGTCATAAATACTTCTCGCACTACTCCATGGTATGCTGATTATGCTAATTACATCATTGCTAAATTTATACCACCTAGTTTCACATACCAGCAAAAGAAAAAGTTTTTCTATGATTTGAGACATTACTTTTGGGATGACCCACATCTTTATAAGGAAGGAGTAGATGGTGTTATTAAACGTTGTGTACCTGAGCATGAACAGGAACAGATCCTATGCAAGTGTCACTCCGAGGCTTATGGAGGACACCACGCTGGAGATAGAACTGCACATAAGGTATTGCAATCCGGTTTTTATTGGCCTACTCTCTTCAAGGATGCCCGTAAGTTTGTCTCATCTTGTGATGAATGTCAAAGAATAGGTAATATTAGTAGACGTCAAGAAATGCCTATGAACTATTCCCTCGTTATTGAACCATTTGATGTTTGGGGCTTTGATTATATGGGACCTTTTCCTGCCTCTAATGGATATACACATATTTTAGTTGCTGTTCATTACGTTACTAAGTGGGTAGAAGCTATTCCAACTAGTAGTGCTGATCATAACACTTCTATTAAAATGCTTAAGTTATTTTCCCGAGGTTTGGAGTCCCTAGATATTTAATGACAGATGGTGGTTCACATTTTATTCATGGTGCTTTTCGTAAAATGCTTGCTAAATATGATGTTAATCATAGAATTGCATCTCCTTATCACCCGCAGTCTAGTGGTCAAGTAGAATTGAGTAATAGAGAACTCAAATTAATTTTGCAAAAGACTGTTAATAGATCTAGAAAGAATTGGTCCAAGAAACTTGAGGATGCATTATGGGCCTATAGAACTGCATATAAGAATCCTATGGGTATGTCTCCGTATAAAATGGTTTATGGTAAAGCATGTCACTTACCTCTCGAGCTAGAACATAAGGCTTATTGGGCTATTAAAGAGCTTAATTATGATTTCAAACTTGCCGGTGAGAAGAGGTTATTTGACATTAGCTCACTTGATGAATGGAGAACCCAAGCCTATGAAAATGCCAAGTTGTTTAAAGAAAAAGTTAAAATATGGCATGACAAAAGGATACAAAAGCGTGAGTTTAATGTAGGTGATTATGTATTGCTATACAACTCTCGTTTAAGATTTTTTGTAGGAAAACTTCTCTCTAAATGGGAAGGCCCTTACGTTATCGAGGAGGTCTATCGTTCTGGTGCCATAAAAATCAACAACTTCGAAGGCACAAATCCAAAGGTGGTGAACGGTCAAAGAATCAAACATTATATCTCAGGTAATCCCATAAATGTTGAAACCAATGTTATTGAAACCGTAACCTAGGAGGAATACATAAGGGACACTTTCCAGAATGTTTCAGACTCCGAAAAGGAATAGGTATGTGGTACGGTAAGTAAACCGACTCCAAAACAGTTTTTATGGCAATATTTCTCCGTTTTGGAATATTTAGAAAAATAGAAAAATAAGAAGCAGTCCGGGAAGGACACGAGGCCTCCACGAGGGTGGAGGGCGCGCCCTACCCTACGGGGCGCGCCCCTACCTCGTGGGCACCTCGTGTGCTCTCCGGACTCCGTTTTCTTGTATGATACGTATTTTGGTCGGTAAAAATTCATTATATAATCTCCCGAAGGTTTTGACTCCTGTATCACGCAATTGTCCTCTGTTCTTGTTTCGAGCTGTTATCTGTCAGGGTTGTCAAGGCCAGGCATCATGTCGTCCCCCTCCTCCAACAATGGTGACAACAATGCTTGGCTAATGAAGATAGAGCTGAAGAGGCAAGAACCTATGGAGATCAACAAGGATGAAGGAATCAAGAAGGCCACGGAGACCAAGTTCCTGAAGACAACCTTCAACTTGATCACAATCTTCTTACCCCAACTAAGATCGAAGCTTTCAAGATGATTGAGTTAGCTCGTATTCAAAACAAGTATCTCACCCGTGAAAATATTTTGTTGAAGGAGCATATTGTCGCACTTAAGGGCATTATTCGCAAGTTGGAGGATCTCTTACGCTCGATGTGCGATTACCCATCATCAACAACTCCACCTTCTTCACCAGCAAAGGAGACATAATCACATGGGTATGGGCACTCCCCTTGGCAACTGCCAAGCTTGGGGGAGGTGCCCCGGTATCGTATCACCACCACATCTCCTATCTTTACCGTTTTTCTTAGTTCGATCCTATTTAGTATTATCTTGATGTAGTAGAATAAAAGTTTTGGTATGATCTAGTTTTGAGTTTTGCTTTATTATCTCTCTTTGTAATCGAGTCCGTGAGCTATATATAATAAAGATTAGTGTTGAGTCAAGGGCTTGATTATTTTGCTATGATCTTGGGTGAATAAAATAAAAGAGAAAAGAATGAAAAGAAATAAAGATATCATGTTGATCTTATTGAGAGTAATGACTTCACATAGAAAGAGTATGATGATTAAAAAATGTTGAGAGTTGACAAACATAGCTTTGGTCATCGTTGCAATTAATAGGAAGTAATAAAGAAAGAGAGGTTTCACATATAAATATAATATCTTGGACATCTTTTATGATTGGGAGCACTCATTAAAATATGACATGCTAAAGAGTTGATGTTGGACAAGGAAGACAACGTAATGGGTTATGTTTTCTTATATCTGAGATAAAGTATATTGTCATGGATCATCCAACATGTTGAGCTTGCCTTTCCCCCTCATGCTAGCCAAATTCTTTGCACTAAGTAGAGATACTACTTGTGCTTCCAAATACCCTTAAACTAGTTTTGTCATGAGAGTCCACCATATCTACCTATGGATTGAGTAAGATCCTTCAAGTAAGTTGTCATCGATGCAAGCAATAAAAATTGCTCTCTAAATATGTATGATTGATTGGTGTGGAGGAAATAAGATTTATATGATCTTGTGATGTGGAAGAAATAAAAGCGACGGACTGCATAATAAAGGTTCATATCACAAGTGGCAATATAAAATGACGTTCTTTCGCATTAAGATTTTGTGCATCCAACCCTAAAAGCGCATGGCAACCTCTGCTTCCCTCTGCGAAGGGCCTATCTTTTACTATTATCTTCTACCTTATGCAAGAGTCATGGTGATCTTCACCTTTCCTTTTTACATTTTATCCTATGGCAAGCACAGAGTGTTGGAAAGATCCTGATATATATACCTAATTGGATGTAGGGTAGCATGAGTTATTATTGTTGACATTACCCTTGAAGTAAAAGGTTGGGAGGCAAAACTATAAGCCCCTATCTTTCTCAGTGTCCGATTAAAACTCTGTAATCACAAGTATTGCATGAGTGTTAGCGATTATGAAAGACTAAATGATAGTTGAGTATGTGGACTTGCTAGAAAGCTCTGACATAGACTCTTTCTGATGTTATGATAAATTGCAATTGCTTCAGTGACTAAGATTATAGTTTGTTGGTTCTCAATAAAGTTTCTGATTCATACTTTTCATTGTGAATAGATTATTACTTGAGCATAAGAAATATATGACAATATCCATATTTGTTGCTGTTATGAGAATAATCATGATGCCCTCATGTCCGTATTTTATTTTAACGACACCTGTACTTCTAAACATGTGGACATATTTATCGTTATCGGCTTTCACTTGAGGACAAGCGAGGTCTAAGCTTGGGGGAGTTGATACGTCCATTTTGCATCATGCTTTTATATCGATATTTATTGCATTATGGGCTGTTATTACACATTATGTCACAATACTTATGCCTATTCTCTCTTATTTTACAAGGTTTACATAAGGAGGGAGAATGCTGGCAGCTGGAATTCTGGGCCGGAAAAGGAGCAAATATTGGAGACCTATTTTGCACAACTCCAAAAGTCCTGAAACTCCACGAAAGTTATTTTTGGAAATAATAAAAAATATTGAACGGAAGAAGTACGTCAGAGGGGGCCCCACCTGGCCACGAGGGTGGGGGGCGCGCCCCCTGCCTCGTGGGCCCCCTATTGGCCCTCCGGTGCCCATCTTCTGGTATATGAAGTCTTTCGTCTGAAGAAAAATCATAAGCAAGCTTTCGGGACGAGACTCCGCCGCCACGAGGCGGAACCTTGTTGGAACCAATCTAAGGCTCCGGCAGAGCTGTTCTGCCGGGGACACTTCCCTCCGGGAGGGGGAAATCATCGCCATCGTCATCACCAACTCTCCTCTCATCGGGAGAGGGCAATCTCCATCAACATCTTCACCAGCACCATCTCCTGTCAAACCCTAGTTCATCTCTTGTATCCAATTCTTGTCTCTAAGTCCGGGATTGGTACCTGTAGGTTGCTAGTAGTGTTGATTACTCCTTGTAGTTGATGCTAGTTGGTTTATTTGGTGGAAGATCATATGTTCAGATCCTATATGCATATTAATACCCCTCTGATTATGAACATGAATATGCTTTGTGAGTAGTTACGTTTGTTCCTGAGGACATGGGAGAAGTCTTGCTATTAGTAGTCATGTGAATTTGGTATTCGTTCGATATTTTGATGAGATGTATGTTGTCTATCCTCTAGTGGTGTTATGTGAACGTCGACTACATAACACTTCACCATTATTTGGGCCTAGAGGAAGGCATTGGGAAGTAATAAGTAGATGATGGGTTGCTAGAGTGACAAAAGCTTAAACCCTAGTTTATGCGTTGCTTCGTAAGGGGCTGATTTGGATCCACATGTTTCATGCTATGGTTAGGTTTACCTTAATACTTTTGTTGTAGTTGCGGATGCTTGCAATAGAGGTTAATCATAAGTGGGATGCTTGTTCAAGTAAGAACAGCACCCAAGCACCGGTCCACCCACATATCAAATTATCAAAGTACCGAACGCGAATCATATGAACGTGATGAAAACTAGCTTGACGATAATTCCCATGTGTCCCCGGGAGCGCTTTTCTCTATATAAGAGTTTGTCTAGGCTTGTCCTTTGCTACAAAAAGGATTGGGCCACCTTGCTGCACTTTATTTACTTTTGTTACTTGTTGCTCGTTACAAATTATCCTATCACAAAACTATCTGTTACCTATTATTTCAGTGCTTGCAGAGAATACCTTGCTGAAAACCGCTTATCATTTCCTTCTGCTCCTCGTTGGGTTCTACACTCTTACTTATCGAAAGGACTACGATAGATCCCCTATACTTGTGGGTCATCAGGGCAGAGCCTAGCTACGGCGTAGGTGTAACACACGGTGTTTAACGAGTTCAGGCCCCTCACTCGATGGAGGTAAAAGCCCTATGTCTCGTGCCCTGAGGCTTGCTTTGATTTGTTAGATATGATTACAGAGTTGAACCTTGCCCGGCTATGGAGAGGGGTAAGGCTTATATAGAGTGTGTTGCAGCCCCATGTCTCCCACGCCACCGGGGCAATAAATGCCATTGAATGAGGTAGTTACAAGTGTAATGAGCCTATACTACAACAGTTACAGGTAATGATAGTTATAACTCTATTTAGTGGACGACTTAGGATGCCTCGACCATTGCAGCTTCCACGACGCCTTCCTGTCTCGTACGTCCGAGTGGTTGATCGTCGGCCGAGTGAAGTGTGGTTGTCTGAGTGCTGTAGAGGCGTCTGAGTGATCCTCCTGATGTGCGCATCCGAATGCTGGCATGGTCTAGGGACCTACCTATGATGATGATGGGCCCCATATGGGTCCCAAATGATGGGTCCATGACCCTACCTGTAATAGGTGACCACATCATTAGCCCCCAAATCGGTTGGGATTCTGTGGAACAGAAGAATCAATCTTTCGGTTGAGTTCGAGTGCTCTAGGGCACTCAGAATATGTTTCAGAGTCGTGACTTTCCATTCCTTGGACGGAAACGCAATAGATCTGGACCTTAATTTTACCAAGATGACCGGATGTTGTTGATCGTCGAGAAAAACCCGGTGGCATTCGTTTTGTCACTCAGAAGAGATATACTAGAGGCCTGAGTGAGGGCATGACATTACAATTCGTTTTTATAAAGCAATCTTTCTTAGCACGCATCCTAGCGGTTCTTTCTTTGCACTCATCAATGGAAATTCTCATGGCTTTGAGAGACTCATTGATATCATGCTTAGGAGGAATAGATCTCAGTTTTAAAGAATCAACATCAAGAGAAATTCTATCAAGGTTCCTAGCCAATTCATCAACTTTAAGCAATTTTTCTTCAAGCAAAGCATTGAAATTCTTTTGCGAATTCATAAACTCTTTAACACTAGTCTCAAATTCAGAGGACATCTTATTAAAATTTCCATAAGAATTGTTGTAGGAATTACCGTAATTATTAGAGGAATTACTAGGATAAGGCCTAGGATTAAAGTTTCCTCTATACGCGTTGTTACCAAAATTATTCCTACCAACAAAATTGACATCCATAGATTCATTATTATTCTCAATTAAAGTAGACAAATGCATATCATTAGGATCAGAAGAAACACTCTTACTAGCAAATAATTTCATAAGTTCATCCATCTTTCCACTCAAAACATTAATTTCTTCTATCGCATGCACTTTTTTATTAGTAGATCTTTCAGTGTGCCATTGAGAATAATTAACCATAATATTATCTAGGAGTTTAGTAGCTTCTCCTAAAGTGATTTCCATAAAAGTGCCTCCCGCGGCCGAATCTAAAAGATTTCTAGAAGCAAAATTCAATCCGGCATAAATTTTTTGTATAATCATCCACAAATTCAAACCATGTGTAGGGCAATTACGTATCATTAATTTTCATCCTCTCCCAAGCTTGTGCAACATGTTCATGATCAAGTTGCTTAAAATTCATAATATCGTTTCTAAGAGAGATGATCTTAGCGGGAGGAAAATACTTAGAGATAAAAGCATCTTTGCACTTATTCCAAGAATCAATACTATTTTTAGACAAAGACAAAAACCAAGCTTTAGCACGATCTCTAAGCGAAAAAGGAAATAGCTTCAATTTAACAATATCATTGTCAACATCTTTCTTCTTTTGCATATCACACAAATCAACGAAGCTATTTAGATGAGTAGCGGCATCTTCACTAGGAAGGCCGACGAATTGATCTTCATGACAAGATTCAACAAAGCAGCATTGATTTCACAAGATTCAGTATTAGTAAGAGGAGCAATCGGAGTGCTAAGGAAATCATTATTGTTGGTATTGGTAAAGTCACATAATTTGGTATTATCTTGAGCAATCGTGAGAAACAAGCAATCCAACAAACAAGCAAACAAAAAGCAAGCGAAAAAAGAGGCGAACAAAAAAGAGAGGGCGAATAAAACGGCAAGGGTGAAATGGGGGAGAGGAAAATGAGAGGCAAATGGCAAATAATGTAATGCGGGAGATAAGGGTTTGTGATGGTACTTGGTATGTTGACTTTTGCGTAGACCTCCCCAGGAATGGCGCCAGAAATCCTTCTTGCTACCTCTTGAGCACTGCGTTGGTTTTCCCTTGAAGAGGAAAGGGTGATGCAACAAAGTAGCGTAAGTATTTCCCTCAGTTTTCGAGAACCAAGGTATCAATCCAGTAGGAGGCTATGTGCGAGTCCCTCGCACCTACACAAAATAAATAAATCCTCGCAACCAACGCGATAAGGGGTTGTCAATCCCTACACGGTCACTTATGAGAGTGAGATCTGATAGATATGATAGGATAATATTTTTGGTATTTTTATGATAAAGATGCAAAGTAAAATAAAAGGCAAAGGAAATAATAAGTGTTGGAAGATTAATATGATGAAGATAGACCCGGGGGCCATAGGTTTCACTAGTGGCTTCTCTCAAGAGCATAAGTATTTTACGGTGGGTGAACAAATTACTATTGAGCAATTGACAGAATCACTCCAAAAAAAAGACACATCCGTGACATTTTGGGCCGAACGAAATTTTTTTCTGTCATACATATGACACTTCTATGACGATAATTGTGACAAAACCCGGTATCATCATAGATGTGGTGGGCTCCTACTTCTATGACAAAAAATCATGATAGAAAATGGGCTTTTCGTCCTGGGCGGGCCGGAGACGCAGCTGCAAGACATTCTTTGGGCCGTCCATGACGGAAAAAACCGTGGTAGAAGCGAGGGCGAGGAAAATTTCGGGGAGTTCCCGATTACGGTGGGAGGTCGGGGGCCAAGCGATGCGCGTTTCTCTCGTACACGTACGCGCGTGTGTGCGAGGCGTTGGCTCTAACTGAACTCGAGCGAGGCGTTGGGCTCTAACTGAACCCGAGCGATTGCACTGCAGGCTACGCGTTACTGAACCCGATCGAGCGATTCCTTCGCTACTGCTGCTAACTGAAGCCGATCGATGCTGCCTCTGGATGAACAGTGAGCGTTGCTGGGGGGTTTGGATGAACAGTTCCCGGTGGGGGTGGATGAACAGGACCCCGTGGTGTTGCCTCTGGATGAACAGGACCCCGATCGATCGAGCCGGTTGGGGCTGGATGAACAGGACCCCATGGAGGGTAGGATGAACAGGACCACCCCATAGAGGGCAGAATGAACAGTAGACAGTGGATGGCTGGATGAACAGTAGCCCGTGAAGGGGTGGTTGAACAGGAGCCCGTGGAGAGGGCTGGTTGAACAGTAGCTGGTGGAGTAGCGCGTGGTGGACGCTGGATGAACAGGAGCCCGTGGATGAACAGTCGCAGGTGGAGGCTGGAGGACATCGGCGGTGGATGAACAGTAGCCCGTGGAGGCTGGAGGGGGTCGACGGTGGAGATGAACAATATCCTGTGGAGTCCCGTTTTGCAGTACGCCACACCCCTCCCGATGAACAGGACCCCCGTTTCGACCGTAGCGCTCCAACACAAGTCCGTTTCCTCCGTTTTGCGGTACGCCACACCCCTCACGATCAACAGGACCCCCGTTCCGACCGTAGGAGGTCCGTTTCCTCCGTTTTGCGGTGCACCAGACCCCTCCCGATGAACATGATCCCGTTTCAAACATGGCTGGTCGAACAAAAGGCCGTTTCCTCCGTTCTGCAGTACGCCAGGCCTCGTTTCCATCGGCTGTTCCGTCCAAGCCCTCTCGATGAACACGACGACGCATTCCGTTCCGACCCAGCTGGTTGGCTCCCCATGAACACGACGACGACGCTATTTCTCTGTTCCGACCCAGCCATGTACACGAGCCCTGGCCGTACGTATGCGCGAGTAGGCGTTCGAGACCCTGCCCGTATGTACGTACGTGGTCGTATTTTCTTTCTTGCACACTGGCCGCTGTACGTACGTGTACATGTTACGTGCGCGCCTCTACTACGACACGTGCGCGCCTCTACATCCACCAGTATATATGTACGTACACATTCGCGACCAGAATGACAACGCTACATACGCTTCGACCAGGTGGGTCCCGACTGTCAGGCACTTCCTTGCCTGCGAAGATGTAGCTGGTGGGTCCCAGCAGTCAGGGGGGCGAAACGTTTTTTTTTGCCCGGACGCACTTCCTTGCATGCGAAGATGTAGCTGGTGGGTCTCAGTAGTCAGGGGGAAACGTTTTTTTTGCGAAATACAGTGGCCCGTCCGGTGGGTCCCAGCTGTCAGGTGGAGGAATAATTATTTTCCGCGTAATAAGGAGGCACTTCCTTGCTGCGGCCATGGACCCAGCTGTCAGCCTCTCCACGTACAGTCCACGTCCGATGGAAGTCGTTCCTTGACCACATTGACCACGCCGCACCGAGAGCACCAGGGCGGTGGACCATGGCGAGGCCTAGGAAGGGGACGACGGGGAGCCGGGGAAGACGCGGCAGTGGAAGCCCGCGCGGAGAGGAGTACGAGGGTTCACTGGTTCGGCTGCGGTGTGAGGCTGCCATCGCCGCAGGGCCTGGCCAGCGGTGGGAATAGTAGGGGCGGTGAGGCCTCCGCGGCAGCACAGCCGGCCATGGGAGGCAGGAGCATGCGTCACGACCGACGCTACTTTGGGCGGCTGGGGCAAGAAGACCAGAGGTTGAAGAAGCACTACGGCCGTTGGATGGACATCGTACGGTCGCTGGAGTTAGAATCGTTCATATTGACTAAAGTTGACAAAGGCCCCCGTCCCAGTCAACTTAGTAGGCCCACAAGTCAGCCTCCCACCATGGTGGGTCCCAGCTAGCAGGGGGAGTATTCATTTTTTTGTGCGTAATAAGGAGGCACTTCCTTGCGTGCGAAGATATAGCTGGTGGGTCCGAGCTGTCAGCGGCGGTAACTTTTTTTCACGAAATACAGAGGCCCTTTCGGTGGGTCCCTGATGTCAGGTGGAGGAATCATTATTTTGCGCGTAATAAGGAGGCATTTCCTTGTGTGCGGCCGTGGACCCAGCTGTCGGCCTCTCCACGTACAGTCCACTTTAGATGCATGTCGGTCGTTGACCAGGCCGCGCCGAGAGCACCAGGGCGGTGGACGACGGCGAGGCCTAGGAAGGGAACAACACGGAGGCAGGGAAGACTCGGCAGTTCTTTCCCACGCTGAGGGGAGTACGACTGTACGAGGGTTTACTGGTTCGTCTGCCGTCGCCGGAGAATAACAGCAGGTGTGGGTGAGTAGAGGGATGGCTAGGCCAGCGATGGGAGTACGGTGGGGCGGTGAGGCCTGCACGGCAGCAGAGCCGGCCGCGGGGTGGAGGGAGCAGGCAGTCCCGCCGGCGCTTGTTTGAGCGGCTGGAGCAGGAAGAGCAGAGATTGAAGAAGCACGACGGCCGTTGGATGGCCATCCAACAATCACTACTTGTGGGTCAACCTTTTTTTAGGAAAGCCTCAAATCTGTGGAAAACAACATACAACCCATCTGCCATTATTTCTACTAATTTACGGCCCATTTGCTAATTATTAAGGTTTTTTTGGAGCCCATATTCTTTTTGTTAGCATTACGGCCCATATTGTGGCCACGGTTAAAAAATTATACGAAATTTTGCATATTTCGGTGCGGTCCGAACTGTTTTTAATCCCGAAATTTCGACTCACATTCAAACTGAGTTTAAAAATAAATGTATATCAATATAAAATCCAACAAATTCTCCACGCATAAAAATTAATGTAATTTAAAATCTCGAAATGGAAAAAAAGATATTTGAAACCAATTGCCGGTTTGATGTGTTTTAAAAATGTACAACCCATTTCTCATTACTGATGGGCCATTTTCTCGGCCAACCGAATGAAAGCTCTCCTCGTCTTGAAAGATTTGCAGCCCAACAGGCCTGACAAAGCGACTTACTTGGCAAATCACAAAAAAACTGCGCTGTGGCCGTGGACCCAGCTGTCAGCCTCTCCACGTACAGTACTCTTCTGATGGAAGTCGTCCTTGACCACGTTCACCACGCCGCGTGGAGAGCACCACGGCGGTGGACGACGGCGAGGCCTAGGAAGGGGACGACGCGGAGCCGGGGAAGACGCGGCAGTGGAAGCCCGCGCGGAGAGGAGTACGAGGGTTCACTGGTTCGGCTGCGGTGTGAGGCTGCCGTCGCCGCAGGGCCTGGCTAGCGGTGGGAATGGTAGGGGGTGGTGAGGCCTCCGCGGCAGCACAGCCGGCCACGGGAGGCAGGAGCATGCGGCACGACCGGCGCTGCTTTGGGCGGCTGGAGCAAGAAGACCAGAGGTTGAAGAAGCACTACGGCCGTTGGATGGACATCGTACGGTCACTGGAGCTAGAATCGTTCATATTGACTAAAGTTGACAAAGGCCCCCGTCCCAGTCAACTTAGTAGGCCCACAAGTCAGCCTCCCACCATGGTGGGTTCCAGCTAGCAGGGGGAGTATTCATTTTTTGTGCGTAATAAGGAGGCACTTCCAGTGGGGCCGAGCTGACAGCGGGGGGAACGTTTTTTCGCGAAATACTCTGGCCCGTCCGGTGGGTCCCAGCAGTCAGGGGGGAAACGTTTTTTTTTCACGAAATAAGGTGGCCCGTCCGGTGGGTCCCTGCTGTCAGGTGGAGGAATAAATATTTTGCGCGTAATAAGGAGGCACTTCCTTGCGGCCGCCCAGACCCAGCTGTCAACCTCTCCACGTATAGTACTCTTCCGATGGAAGTCGGTCGTTGACCACGTTGACCACGCCGCGCCGAGAGCACCAGGGTGGTGTTCTGGACGACGGCGAGGCCTAGGAAGGGGACGACGTGGATCCGGGGAAGACGCAGCAGTGGAAGCCCGCACGGAGAGGAGTACGAGGGTTCACTGGTTCGGCTGCGGTGTGAGGCTGCCGTCGCCGCAGAATAACAGGGGGTGTGGGTGAGTAGAGGGATGGCCTGGCCAGCGGTGGGAGTAGTACGGGGCGGTGAGGCCTCCGCGGCATCACAGCCGGCCACGGGAGGCAGGAGCACGCGACACGACCGGCGCTGCTTTGGGTGGCTGGAGCAAGAAGACCAGAGGTTGAAGAAGCACTACGGCCGTTCGATGGACATCGTACGATCACTACAGCTAGAATCGTGTATATTGACTAAGTTGACAAAGCCCTTGGTACGCGTCAACTTAGTAGGCCCACAGCTCGGATTTGGCAGAGAACATATAGCCCATTTGCGATTTGTAAGAATGTACAACCCATTTTTAATTCTAATGGAATTTACTACAACCCATTTATAGTTTGTTAAAAGTACAGCCCAACTTCTAGCTAGGACAACGATTAATAATTTCAAACAACCGCTCAAAACAGAATTCAAAAAAAATTCCCACATTTTGATGGGATCCGAAATATTTTTATCCGAAATTTCTAGTGAGGTTAAATATAATTTCAAAATAAAGTTGTATTACGTTAAAATCCAACAAAATATTTGCGCGCGCAAGAAGTAATGAAATTAAAATTTTCAAATTCCGAAAATAATATATTTTTCAAACTAATTACGTGTTTGGTGCATAGTAACTGTCCAGTTATTATAATTACATCCCATTTATTATTTCTTAAAGTCCATTTTCTTGTTAAGCCTAATGCATACCTCCTATTAAAGTTTGCAGCCCAGCGGGGCGGAGAATAACAAGTTGACCCGGATATTGTGTACAACTGTCGGCCCAGTTGCATTGCTGATGTCGAAAAAAAGGCCTGTGTAGTACAGTACAACCTAACATGGTTACTCAGCCCAGATTCAACGATGCCGGAAAGGCCCAAACAAGGCTTCTGTACAACTTTTTGAAGTCACTAAGCTCAATTAATAAATTAAGAAAAAAGTTAGATTACAGTGGAACCTAATTAAAAGTTGTCACGAGCAAATAAATAATTCAACGGGTCCCACTTGTGCGTGTGCGCGCGCGCGTGTGTGTGTGTGAGAGAGAGAGAGATAGAGAGAGACCCATCGGTCGATGCTCGTAAATACATCTTTCAGCCATATGCATTGCTGATGCTTAGTAAAAACTTATATAGTTGACACAATCATATAGAACATCATAGCACACTGAACTTGCATACAAAAATTTCACTTAGGCAGCACAATCAGGATGGAAGCAGTGGATCGCTACGGGAAGGGCTATGTTGAAACCAACGAAGTCGTACATAACGGTTCATCGTATTTATCAATGACGGGGAAATATCTTGAATGTTGTGCAAAGAAAACAGACATACAACACAATAAGTTCTGCTAGCACATTAAGTTGACGTATAGCCCTTTCTAAAAAAAGTCCAGGTACAAAATTAGAACAGGTCACAATCAAATGTACTGGCATATCAGTGCTTCACACCCATAGCTCGGATTTAACTAGTATCTGACAAGATTTAGTTGTTACCTCAAATTAGAGCACATCCAGGCAGCCAGCCCTGCCTCTTCTCCCAAAGAAGCAGTGGCCTCCACCGTGTGATGGAGTAGACCCTGTGCCATCCATCGTTCCGAGCAACACGGGGAAAGTCTGACGTTGACTCCTGTAATGGACGTCGTCGATGGACCCTGGCACTAGCAGCGGCGGCAGGACTTCGATTGATGGATTGACCACTTCTTCAACATGCATGAACACTCGATACAGGTACATCCCTAACGTGGTCCGCGGCGGCCTTGGTGGCGACGAATAGTACAACCTCGGTTCCTGCACCGGTATCTCAACACCAATCACCTTTGGTATGGTGGACGGCTTCTTCATCCATGCCATAACCGTCAGAGCCCAACTGTCTGGAGGAACAAACATACTTACGAGCTCACCTCCAAGGTCGTTGATAAGCTCGTTCATGGACTCGCTGTTCCAAGCACGTCGAGGCATGCCGTGGAAGGTAAGCTTTGTTAAAAACTCAAGCTCAGAGGGCACCGAGCCCCATCCTGGGTGCCACTGATCAAAGCTCACCAACGCGCCATCATAGAACAAACGCCGGGAAGATTCGAACACACGACTGCAGTCGAAAGTTGTGCGGAACCTGACGAAGAAATCAGCCGGTGGCGGACAGACTTCGACGAGCAAGTCACTTATTTGGATGCCGTGCGCAATGCCAAGAGCTTTGACAAGGTCGTCCGGCGAGACGGGAGGCCGGTCGCCATTGATGGTTACCATCAGCACTTTGCCGGCAAACTGGTCGTCAAGCGCTGCCATGCCACTGTTGAGCGATAGCACGCAGCGACCGAAGGCAGGACGGACCTCAGGATCTCCGGCTCGGAGATCCGCGTTGACCAGCGACATGATAGTGCGCTTGAGTACAGGGAGTACAGGAGGGGGATTTGGGGGAACTGGAGTAGGAATCGAGATTCCAGAGGTGGGGGAGGGGCGGGAGACTGGGGATGAAAAGGTAGCATGAATTTCGAGCACGCGCCAATATGCTCTCGGTGCGCAAGCGCACGAAAACACCGGTGGCGCCCACATGTCGGCCTAAGAGTCCTTATTCTTTCTTTTTTTGGAGAGCCCGGCTTTTTTTTTCAGGATCTTTTGAGAGCCCGGCCTGAGAGTCATAATTGACCTTTTTGGCATTGCGTTACTACTCGGCCCATATTCAACGACACCTCACTGGCCAAAACAAGTGTACATCATCGAAAAGACACTGAGCTCAAATTATATAACTTGAAAAAAGGAGATATACTCTGAACACTGGAGAATGGTGATGCCCTCATTTAGCCCACCAGTAGTTCGAGACAATAAACAGTTCGAAACAACGATATATACAACATTCAAACACTAACTAGTGACTACTACTGACATAAACATCAAGACATGATAGTTCATAAGAAGTCTTGCTACACCACCAAAACGCACCCATCTGCAGCGCTCAGACTCTCGTGATCCAGACGAGAATGACATTCTAAACAGAGGCAACTATTACATAGTAAGAGTGACATAGACGAGGATGACCAAATGACAAGGAATATGCATAACAAAAGAAAGAACTACCCATCCAGAACCAGCAGCAAAGACAACAAAGTCATTCGAAGAGATGATCCAACACCATCATAATTTGCAGCCCCGCTTCAGCGACCAGTGATCCGGAGACACCAGTACTCCACCCTTTCGATGCAACAGCCCAATTACCTATCAACCTGAAGGCTTGAACCACATCACTGCCTGTCGTAATTGAGACATCCAAGGATCAAAGTTAATCCGGATGCCTTTGTCATTCTCACCTTCTTTTGGCTGCAGGCTGTATCGTTGACAATCAGGGGAGTTTGCTCCCGAACTCCTAGGGCTCGCCGTGTAGACACAGTTTTCCATAGCAAACAGAGCCTCTCTGCCATCAAGGTCCTTGCCAACGGTGATCTCATGGTTAATCGGATAATTGAGTCCGAGAAACAGAGAGTGTGAACCAAGGCTGTTTACCCGCCTCCAACTAAAAAATCCTAAAGGCCCCAACAAGCTGGTATCCTGCTCATAGACGTAACAGCCACTGTCTGGATACTCACGTATTACACGGTGCTTGTATACAGTGGGGTTTTTGCAATATAACTTTTCCGGCTCATGTGTCCGAATGATCATCAGTCTTTTGCCGTCGTCTGATCGAGCGAGGAACCAGTTGTGCTTCCCTGTTTTTGGCAAAGGCGGTGTGATTACAAAGGGCAGTAACTGTAGGGACACTGCATCATATCAAAAAGGACATGCATTGTTAATGTAAGATCAGCATTATTCAGAGTATGAGTAGGATAATGCAAGAAACAGCATTGATATGTCCCTGTTGGAACTGGGAGGAAAATACAGGGAAATGTATACTGGGTTCGAAAATATAGAAGTGCCATGCATGGTTATACTCATGTTATCTCGCAACCGATTCTTCACAGGAAACTACCATGTCATGCATGTTATGTACTCCCTCCGTTCCCAAATATTTGTCTTTCTAGGCATTTCAAATAGACACAACATACGCATGTATGCAGACATATTTTAGAGTGTAGATTCACTCATTTTTCTCCGTATGTAGTCACTTGTTAAAATCTCTAGAAAGACAAATATTTGGGAACAGAGGGAGTAATCATGTTCTGTCCTCACAAACAAAATTTTCAAGGTAACTAACAGACCATGCATTGTTATATACTCGTGTTCTGTGGGCAAAATTTTTGTGAGGATATTATTCTAGCCATTGATTGCTGAAGGGTGAATATAGGTATGTACACATGGTAAGCATTGCAGGATTTCACTACTTCCAAATATAGAGTTCTCCATATGCACATTTACTTCCCTAATGTATGGTTAGATGAAACCAACAGTGTGATGCATGTTTCTACATCATGAAAATGAGGAAACTAACATGGCCATTGATACACACTCATATTTAGTAGTAGTATATAGATTACTGTAAAATAAGGATAATATCCATATATTCCTAACCGTTTGATTATTCAGGGTACAAATTGGCTGTAATGACATGGTCACAATCGCATGAATTAACTCATTCCAAATATAGTTCTACTCAAATTCTGCTCAAACAGGGATATGCCAATCATCACAAAAAGTTCAAACAGTGTCATGGCGTCATCATTAACATGAGACAGAAACAACTTACACGCGCCGTCCTAGCAATACGTGGTGCCATCTGCTTTGTCGATTGCGTAGATGATGCCATTGTGTTCAATAGCATCACAGAAGTGTGTATCAGCTTTGACGATGATCCACTGCGAGCCGAGTTGTCTCCAGCTAAAGAAGGCACCGACGTAAAGGTAGGCAAGTCCGCGGTCGAACAAGGCAATTAGCTTGAAGTCTGCGTAATTCGCATGTCGTGTGGGCACTTGGCAGATTACAATCTTCTGTAAAACAAGGTCCGTCCAACTGACGTAGTAATCTAGATGACTTGGACCGCGATGGTAATACTCTATATAATCCAACGGAGGAAGGATAATCTCATGGGAGGTCTGGAAGTTCACGAGCACCAACTTTTTACCGTCTTCTCTGAAGGCAGCCATCCAGTGGGAGTTCATACCGACCCAGTACATACCTGCCAAGAAGTTTCGGGCGATGGTGATCGGATCGATGTCGAGGGAAATGATGTACGGCGACCCACTACATACCTGCAAAGAAGTTTCGGCTAATGGAGATCGGATTGAAGTCGAGGGGCATCATGTATGCCTCCGTATCATGGTGAGCCAATCTTGCAAGACCAGATAGCAGCAAGCAGGGTGTCTTGAAAAGCTTAGGCCTCGCTTCGACGATGGCCGTGTGCATGTCCCTCGAGCATGCAGCCAGCCGCAGGGCGCTCAACATATCCATACACGAAAAACAGAGGTCGAGGATGTCACTGGAGAGATTGCTCCAATCGCGGCTCATATGGATGCTGCGCGGTTCGCGTTCAGCCATGGTGGAGTTTGGAAGGGGGCTTGATTTACGGGGGAGAAGGATGTCGGTGCTGGAGCGGCTAGCGAGGGAATAGTGGTACTGGGGGAGGCGAGTGAGGCGACGGTACACGGGGGCACAGTGAGATGGAGACGGAGACGGAGAAGGAGATGGAGATGGAGTGGTGCTATGGGAGCGGAGAGGGAGACGAGGCGAGGCGCCAATGTGCTGTACAGCGGCGGTGACAGACTACACAGTGCACAGGGTGAGGCTGACTTTGGTAACCCGAACACGCCGCCTGGACTAGTGTCAGGCGCAGGGTGTTGTCACTTCACTGTGAGGACCGGATGAATAGTATTTTGACCATCAAGTGTACCACAGTTGTACTACTACTACTACTACTACTACTACTACTACTACTACTACTACTACTACTACTACTACTACTACTACTACTACTACTACTAGTAGTAGTAGTAGGAACATGAGTACTCCAGTATTGTATAGCGGAAATAGGTCTCCCGTGCTAGCATGCGTGTTCACTTCATTGTTCAGGTATCATCCATATTGCGAGCAGAACCAAATTCTCGTGCATGCCCAATCAACGCCTTGCCATGATGCATGCAGAGGTCGTTCTGGTGCATCCAGGACGGCATGCAGATCGTTCCACACTTGAGAAGAGGAAAAATGGAAAGGTAGAACGCGGCAGCAGAGGAAGAGAACGCTGGCTAACGAGGCTAGGAGGGGATCGAGCAGGAAGTTAATGCTCCACGCCTAAAGGTTTTGGGAAAACCTGATTTTCATAAGGTGACTTATACTCACCTAAACGGAGGGAGTATTCCTTAACCAGAGAATGTTGTGTCTCCCACTCACGCGCTCAAAAAAAACTACGACACATTTTTTTATCTATTTGCATAGGTCCCACCTATCAGGAAGGATGGGCACGTACACGAACAGGTACGACTCATCAGTCTACCCGCATAGCCTTTTCGTTTAGCCTACCTAGCCATCTAATCAACTGCCTGCACGCCACTTCTCCTATTTACTTCTCCATCGGGAACCGATTCTCCTCGGCTTCTTCACCTCCCCTTCATCTTCATTTGCATCCAAACTCCACTACGTTCACATTGTTTTAACGTCTTTAAATAATCATCTACTACTTCAGTTAGACTAGCCATCTAATCCTAATTCTCCAAACCATAGCCCTCCGTTCCAGCGGTTCTAAATGGCGAAAGAGATCGAGATGCAGGTTTTTAGCGTCCAACATGTCCTCGCCGAAGGCTCGATGCGCATAGTTGCCACCGTCACCGTCCACCCAAGGGTTGTTCGGCAGTGGATCAACAATGTATCCAACTCCCTCGAAAAGGTAGAGACGAGGGTCATCGGTCTCGACGCAGAGTACATGGAGCGTGCCCCTGGGAAGATCCAGCGTGCCGCCGTCCTTCAGCTGTGCTTCGAAGATGATGTTTTGGTGTACCACATCATACACTCACCCTCCATACCAGGTGAGCTTCACGATTTCTTGTCTCGGGAGGACGTATACTTCTGTGGGGCAGCCATCGAAGGGGACAAACAGAAGCTGGAGCCGTACAACCTTGATTTGAAAAGCATCGCTGACCTACAAACCAGAATCAAAATTCCTGTAAAAGATTGTGAAAAACAGAAACCATCCCTATTCGACGTAGCAAATTTTGTGCTCGGTACAAATCTTCAGAAGGGTGATGAGACGGTGGCATTAAGGTCATCTGGATGGGAGAATTATCCCTTGACGTACGAGCGGATAAAATATGCTGCCCTCGATGCCCGTGTGAGTTTCAAGATAGCTGCAAGGTCCAAAGAGCTTGTTGCGAAGCCGTCTCCCACAGAGAATGAGAAGAAGAAGAAGAAGAAAAGGCTGCACCAGCAGGAGGGCATTATGGATGGATGAATTATTTCCTCTCTTGTAAAAAAATTATTCCCTCTCGGTGTATATTGATATAGATGGACTATTTCGATGGTGTGCATGTCTTTGGAACAGAGTAGTAGCATGGGTCCGCTTGACTATAAGGAACTATTTATCCGCATATATAGCTTTCTCTTCTACTCCTTCCAGTGATCGGTATGCAGTGCATGTGTCCGTAGACATGACAGCTTGTCCATGGAAGTTCAACTACGGCGACCATCATGTTTCATCTCGCGATTCCCACGACGCCTCTCCAATCCACGGCACCACGCCCCCCGACGTGCGCCTCACCCCTCTTAGCCGCACCGCCCCTCTGCCTTTGTGTGCATGACATGTGGGCCACCTAAAATGCGGCGAGCATCAAGTTTCTACCACAGCCACCCGCGATTCCCACGACGCCGCTCGAACCCATGAAACCACACGTCCCCCGACCTGCGGCTCACCCCTCTTGGCCCCACTGCCCCTCTGCCTACGGGAGCATTACATGTGGACCAGTCACCTATCGGGTCCACATGTTATTGACTCAAAGGTAGGTGTAGTAAGGCGCTAAAGCTCAGTCCCGACGACCCTGAGAGGGAAATGTAACTCCTGCGCCAGGGCTTGTGGTGCTCCCGCAACACGAACTCGTGCCAAACTCGAGATTTGTTTCTTTACTATACATGCACGCAACGATTTAATGGACATTGTAATCTCAACATGTGATGGGGAGCTCTAAATTTGGATTTGAAACTTATAAAATGAAAAGATTCAAAACAAATAAACTGTTAGAGAGGGAGTATATCGTAGGATGTGTCCCATACAAAATAAGTCCCCTGGTTTGTCACCGCGAAGATGCGGTTAGAAAGGAGCACAACGTCTTCCTACTCGTACGGCAACAAATCGGCCGCAGACAGCATGGTCCGCCTTTGACCGCCATGTGCAAGGTTCGTGCTATCTTATTCAATCTCACCATGGTTCCATCGTACCAATTCATGCGGTGGCCCGTTGCATGGCTGATCCCAATGTTGGACAAAGGTTCTACGGGAACGGTGTCACATTGTAAATGTTGTGCAAATTGATGTTGATACCCTCCCGTACATATGCAAGCCAATCTCCACTCGCACCGAGCCTAACCTGTGAAACAGTGGGCAGGGGGAGAATTAGGAAATGGACACGGAAGTAGTCTTTAGAATGCATTTACTACGTGATCAAACTCATCTTACCTGCTCATCAGAGGAAATCTGAGTGCCCCTCAAAGTCGGCATCTCAAGGGGCGTCAACTTGCAACTACGGCCACACCGCGCTGGAGAGACCCCCAAGGAAACATCCTCGTGCATTCCACGGAACATCAAGATGCATTTGTATGAGTAGTTTATCTTGTGAGAGAAAAGGATGAACGAGGGAAGGCCTCTAGAGATAGAGATGGACACTACTACTACCAATGTGCTGGCCCGTGCGTTGCAATGGATCCAAAGTAGTAGAATAATACTTGTTCACGTGCTTGAAATATAAACTCTCTAGTTTTGATATACATGTGTCAGCGGACATGATAGCTTCTCCATGGAAGTTGAACCACGGCGACCATCACGTTTCTTGTTTCTACCACTGCCACACCCACACGCGATTCCCACGACGCCGCTCCAACCCACGCCACGACGTCCCCCGACGTGGACATGGATCCTCTGACATGGCTATCACTGCCTTGCCCTGCCTTTCCTTCGCTGACAGGTGGGACCCACGCTTATGGGTCCCACATGTCAGTGACAGAATGGTAGGATTGTTCACGTCAGGGGATCCTCATCCCCCCGACGTGCCCCTCATCCCTCTCGGCCCCACCGCTCCTCTGCCTTTGTGTGCATGACATGCGGGCCAGCTGAACTGCGGCGACCATCAACTTTCTACCACAGACACACCCGATTGGACGTGGTTTGCCTGCTCCGCTGCTGTGCTCCGATCCGTACTCCCGCACCATCGAATTTTCATCTAGCGGCTGTGACACATTTCGTCCCGGTCATCAATCCTCAGCTGGAGTACTTATGTACTATAGGTAGTACCCGCCGGTGTGGCCATCTACGCCTCGTAACGCCCCGACGCCCAGCTGTGGCACCCTTGCCACGGCCACACCACCACCGGCCGGTTCATCTCGAACAAGTGAGACGCGAACCACGCCACCACCATGAGAATGACATGTGGGCCAGCCGCATTTAAGGTCCGCATGTCATTGACTCATAGACCGGGCACTAAGCCACTGAAGTTCGGTCCCGTGGGCCCCGAGAGGGAAATGTAACTCCAGTACGAGCTCGTGCCAAAACTGGAATTTGTTTCTTACTACTACCAACTAGTACTAGTAAGGTACACGTGCATTGCACGCATGAGATTCTGGTGGTTTGTGCATTATGCTTCTACATGTGGAGCTTTCTGGATTCTAACATGTGGCAAAATCTGGTGGAATGTAAGGTTAGGCAAGTTTGATTAACTTAGGTGAGTGTTTGGTTCAAGCCACACCTTAGGCAAGCCACACTAAGGCCCCACATGACATACACACAAAAAATGTGGCAAGATTCCCTTAGGCTTGCCAACTTGTGGCTCTCATTTTGAAGAACTAATAACTTTTAAGCTTAGTTGTGGCAAAGTTAGTCATGAATTAAGTTCAGCCATGGAGTCTTCTAGATTATACATGTGGCAGAATCTGGTGGATGATATCCAACGGCCAGTAGTGCTCAGATTTGCCATCTTTGTACCATCGGATTGGCTTCATCCAAGGACCAACTTTCAAAGTTTTTCACACACTATATAGGGGGTATAGGTATAGATGTGCCGGTCCATTGCAATGGATCCAAAGTATATCTATTTAGTGGAGTGCACTCTAAACACATTATCTATTTATTTTTCTCTAACCTTCCGTAGCCATGCAACCAAGCCACATAAGCTTCATGGGTGCCCCCCACATCATATTATTCATACTACGTTGATTGAAAAAAAGATAAATCACCCAAATTTCTTGGCTTCCGTGCTACAACATGCTCCTACTCTATCAACGAGCCCCGTCTGACACCAAATTTCTTGGCTTCCGTGCTACAACTAGATCTTCCCCTCGTTTCTGTTTTCCAACCCGGTGGCGGGCGGGGTGTCGGTTTGCTCAACGGCGGTCCCACATGAAAGTGAAAATGCTAGGCAACACGCCTTCCCTAAGCTATGTGTCGTGCCGGACGGGCCGTGTTGTACGCCCGATTCCCGGGCGTGTGGGGGTGCGACGCGAACGCGGCAAGCCTTTTCCTTTTACCAGCAATGTGCCCGTGCGTTGCGACGGATCCAAAGTAGTAGAATAGTAGTATTTGTTCACAAACTTGAAAGAAACCACTATTGTTTTGATATACTCCTAATATATTACTCCCTCCATACCTAAATATTTGTCTTTTTTGATATTTCAAATGGACTATCACATACGGATTATATAGACATATTCTAGTGTTTCTAGCAGGATGCCCGCGCGTTGCATGAAGTTGATGGAAAAGGTAAGCACAACTTATAAATTGACAGATAGAGTACTAGTTACAGTGATGCATATAATTAAGCAAAGGGATCGCACATGTCGGTATTGACTGGAACGAGAATGCAACAGCACAATAAGAATTAAGGCCACGATGATGCGATCGCAGTGGTGGTTACAGAAGGCAAGAAGAAAGATGGATCCATGAACGTACGACCTCCTCCTCCACAACTTAGTGCGCCGGGCCACCGACTGGCGGCTAAGGAGCGGCGGCTTTTGTGGCGAGGTCGAGGTGCTTCTCAGCAAAGGCATCCAAGGCTTCCAGCCGGTTGAGGGAGGCCAATGTCGTAGCGTCCTCACCGGCCTTGTAGATACCTATGTACACGATTTGCTCGTACACATGGATGTGTAGGTCGACGAATTCTTGCTGGGCGAGGCGCCTCGCAGCGAGCGCGACCTCCAGGTGGACATTCTTCGTGGCGTCGGCGGGCAGTCGCAGGGCCACCAGTGCTTGAAAGAGGTTCCGGCCATGGAGGCCGATTAGGGTGTCAGGCAATGAGGAGCCCAGGCGCGCGGGCTGGAGGAGTACGGCGATGTCGTCCGCGAGCTTCTTGAGGACGGTGAACTTGTTGCTGGTGGCAACGATCAACTGGTCCAACTGAGAGTCATAGTTGGCGTCGACAGCGGCCATCCACCAGCCGGTCTCCAACACCGTCTGGAGACGATCCTCGGCACCATGCCGCAGGCCGGCGTCGTGGACCATCTGGCGCAGCCGCTGGCTGCTCACGGGCATCGCCGCCATGGGTCTGGAGTGAGCTCTTTTGCGCTTAGTGTAGGTGCTTAGGCAAATGCTTAGGTGCGTACGATGTGGTAGATGCATTGGAATGGAGGGGCGCCTTTATATGAGGGTAATGAGGGCAAACTGCGTTGCATTCACATCGTGCAACCTCTTTTCCCGGACCTCCTCCCATTACTTCCCTCATGCATTAATTGAAGGAGGATGCATTGGCCGTTCAACATATCGGGAACCGCTACTCCCTCCCTCGTCTGCATTAAAGCCGTATCGGGAACTGCGCCGCCCGCTGTCAAATCGAATACTCCCTCCGTCTAGGTGAGTATTAAGTCATCTTACGAAAACCAAATAGTTAACACATAAGCGTGGTGCATTAACTCTCACGTTGTTTCTTATTTTTTGACATAAATAGAGGAATCAACCAAGAAGAGATGTGGGGCTTGTATGCTTTTAATGACTTGAGACTATCAAACATGACATGCAGTGGTCAGTTCGTTGCACAAGAACAAATGCAACCCACGTCAGCACACACGCATCTTATATAGCATCACATCCAATGGCTATAAAAGATGAATGAGACCAAATTATATCTCATCTAGATGAGTTCTAGCAAAACTGTATTAATAATACTTAGTACTCCTGCGCCATGTATCATATATTAGTATCATGTAGTACTTTATTTATTGCCATGTATGACACATAGTACTCAACTCTCTCTCTCTCTTTCTTCATTTAATTCTATGACACCTCATCAAAATTGCTAAGGCTAGTACCATTACAACCAGCCTTAGCAAATACTAAACATTAAGTTCTCTCGTTTTCCTTTCCACCTTGGTCACCTAGACAGAGGGAGTATACTGTGCGGGCTTTTCCTGCGCGGTAGGCGGGGCAGTTCCGCCTAGTCGGTTCGACAGAGACGCGAGAAGATGAGGGAGTAGGCTGCTGCAAATGTAGGGCTGTGTGATTTGACAGCGAGTTACTGCTGGACAGGTGGGGCCCCGTGATTTGACTTGCCATTATCATTTTAACTGCGGCGCTACGACCGGAGTGAGTCTCCCGATTCCTGACCACCTCCATACAGGTGCCTCTCCCAATGCTCCACCATGTAGTAGAGGCTGGCTCTTGCATGAGAGCCCACTTCTCCACTTTTTCCTTGCCTCTCTTTCCTCCACATATGTAAAAATGCCATGTAAAGCGCACTATTGTACTTACTTGCTCCTACAGGTGCTTAAGCTTGCCACATAGGCATAAAGTCTGATGTGGCAAGTTAATCAAGAAGAGAGAGACTAGTTTGGTGACCCAAGGAAGAAACAGTGCTAAGCGCGTGTACCTAGGTGAAAAGACAATTTTGAGTCTATAGCTAATTAAATGAAGCAAACTTAGCAACACCATTTCATTGGAAGAGGTCACTCCTTGGCAATGCAATAAATACTAGTACTCCATGTGTCCCATAATATAAGAACGTTTTTGGCACTACACTAGTGTCAAAAACGTTCTTATATTATGGGACGGAGGGAGTACGAAGAAAGTGATAGAGAGAAGTAAAAAAAATACACTTATAGCCAACCTTATAGCCAAAACCTTGTTGTAGTATGAGT
Organism: Triticum aestivum; assembly: GCF_018294505.1. Taxonomy (NCBI): domain Eukaryota; kingdom Viridiplantae; phylum Streptophyta; class Magnoliopsida; order Poales; family Poaceae; genus Triticum; species Triticum aestivum. The sequence continues at coordinate 380,579,788 of NC_057796.1, forward strand.
GACTAAGTGATGACTATGTATGACATGCCAACATCAGATAGCCCAACGCACCGTGTTAAATCTCCAAGGGCGCGACCGCACGAGCGACGCGACGGTCGTGGTAGGCGCGACCACGATACGGGCTGCTGGCAGCCCTTGGATCTGAGATCAAACGGTCGCATGCTAAGTTGCTGAAAATTTACAGAATAACCCTCCAGGATAGGATATTCACCCATAGGTCTAGAATCATGCCATGCAACCGTTCGATCTCAGATCCAAGGGCTCTCGGAAGCCCGTGTCATGGGAGAATGGAAAGCCACTACCCTGCCGTTCGCACGCTGGCAGTTCGCTCCTACTCGTCCCCGCACGTCCTTCAATACTACGACGGTTCGCTCCTAGTGGTCCCATCCATTCACATTACGGCAGTTCCACTAATCCTAACCCTCCTCCCAAATCCATGGCGTCCCAAATCACCCCGATCGACGGTGAGTACAAGGTTAGAACCATCACCGGCGATGAGTTCGACATCATCTACACCTGTTCTTTCGCGACGGTGAAAGGATGCCTTTCTCGCTTCAGACGCATGTTTGAAGAATCAGATGATGAGTGGGTCACTGGGCTAGATGTTGAGTACACCACAGTCCTGGGATGAGAGATGGATCTAAAGGACGAAGAGAGGAAGAAGCCCGCCGTGATCCAGGTTTGCGTGCATGACTTATGCTTGGTCTACCACATATGCCATGCCGACGTTGAGTGCCAAGATTTTAAGGACTTCCTCGAGAGCAACCTAGTCAAATTCGTTACTGTAGACTTTGGTAACGACAAAGAAGTCCTGTGTCGGATAGGCCTCGTTGTAGGCAACACCTTCGACCTCCAGAAGAATCGGCTGGTGTCCTCTCGTCAGCCTTCAATGCTGACCCTGGCAGGAGCCATGGTTCATCCTTCGTACGGTAAACTGGAGAAACCTCCATACACGTTTCATCGTCATGCATGGCAGCGGAATGTACTAGATATAGACCACATCCACTACGCTGCAATGGATGGCTACCTTTGCTTCAATATCTACAAGGGTTGGATGAAGAGCAATAGCCAAGTGTGTGGTTCAAGCAAAGAAGTATCGGCCAAGAGGAAGAGGGACAAGGACGAAGTCGAGGACGTGGACGAGGACTCCGAGTAAGGTGGCAGTGTCGTTGCTCATGGTGGTTCTAATGCAGTGTCTACCGGAATAGTTGCAAAGTTTAATTTCAGGTGTGCTTAATTTAATTTGAGGGGTGTGTTGTGCTGAGCCCCCACCAGAACTATGTTATGTTTCTTCTTGTTACTTTAACTCTTCAGTACATACATACTAGTATTTCTTACATTTCATCTTTTAGTTGGTATAGTACTACCACTCGTTTCTTCACATTATATACGTATAATATATATGGCCAACATCATATAGCCAGCAGTTTAGTTGTCAAAGAATTTCAGGGTGCTTAGTTTTGTTAAAGAATTCCAGGGTGCTTAGTTTTATTTGAGGGGTGGGTTGTGCACTTGTGTTGGACACCATTATTGTGACAAGCCTTTTTAATAGTACTATATGCATAATTTGGCGACGAGCGCTCTCTATATGTACCACCTTTTTTTTTTAATTTCAAGTTTTGCTCCATGGCGCAATCCATCGATACTACTACTGTACAAAAGTGGAGTATATACATTTTTTAAAAGGCTAGAGGGCGGGGCAGTCTAGCTCGGTCGGTTTCATGAGAGGTGAGGGCCTTTGTGATTTGACGGCTCATTACTTCTGTCGAATCGAATAGTACTGCGCCGCCCGCTGCACGCCCGGCGCTTCCATTAAACCCCTCCGTTAAACCCGCATGCAAACCGAGAATCCTACTCCTGGCACACGTCCGTCCATGAGCGGGCCGGAATTAAACGCAACACCGACCGAGTTCCTCCCGTCCGCCCTCAGTTTAAACGAGGCTAGACGCCGGCCAAGCTCCTACCGTCCACCCTCTATTTACACGAGGCCAGATAGACAGCGGGCAAGAATCGCACCCCTTCGCCGCTCCCCCATCTCATCCTTCACCATTTTCTGCACTCTTCCGATGGCTTCCGATGAGCCGTTCTCCGGCATATTACCCGGCTGGATGGCCCGCCGAGCCCTCCGGATACGGGCGAGGCCGCTCGGTGCTTCACCAACCTCGCTTGGCCCGACGGAGCCAGTTGCCGCCCCAACCAGGCGCGTGGTTCAGCAACTCGCTGCTCCAGTTCAGCTCGATGAGGAGTGGCGAGTTGCTCCACGCTGGCACGGCGGCTAGCACGCCGGTACGGGCGCCGTCGCTGCCGCGTCGTACCGCGCCACCAGTGTCTGTGCTGGCCGCGCCTCCCGTGTCTGTGGGCGTGCCTCCCGTGCCTACGGCAGCGCCATGCAGGCAGAGACAGAAGCCGGGTGCGTGGAGAGCGACGAGTCGGTGGCCAGCTTCTCCGTGTCCGCCGCCATCATCGAGGAGAAGTAGAACACGGGAGGCCGCCGCCACTTGGGACCCATGAAGGCCACCGCCGAGGCGACGACCGCGGATTCAGGTGGTTTCTTCGCTGCTTCGTCTCTTCCGAGGACCTTCGTCGACCCCGCAAGTGTCTGACGGACATGAGGAAGACAAAGGGATCCGCGGGCGGCCATTTAGAACTAAAATAAGTCTAGATACATCCATTTCTAGGACAAGTATTTCCGGACGGAGGGAGTATTAATATTACAAGAGAGCCGGATTGGCACCTCTTAGTTCATGTAAATGTAATGAAATCCATCATGTTTATATGAAGATCCGGCTTTTTTATACGAAATCCTTCATGCTTATATGAAATCAGTCCGTGTTTGCACGAATTTCATCTGGTTGGTTAGAGTTGTAAAAATGTATGCCGCTAGCGTTTGATGTCGTCCTTCGCTTAAGGAAGCGGGAGGAAATTTGCCAGCTGCCGTTGGAGATGCTCTTTATGCTGGAAATAATAGAGTGACATCCAATCCTTTGAGTTAATTGCCTGTATGATTGTCCATCTATAAAAAGTTAATTGCATGTACAGTGTACACGTGACTTGCAGGGTGGCTACAGCTTCGTACAGAAAGTTAAAAAGAAACAAGTCCATCCTTAATCTTGTATTCTAAGTACTTTGTGGGTTCCACTGTCAGTACAGTAGCGAAAGAAGTATATATTACACAAATAGAGTAATATATAATATAAAAATATAAAGTTAAAAGACAGAATTCGAACTCATGTCATCGCGTTGCGAGCATCCGGCGCTAACCAGCCCAGCACATTTTTGTTGTAGACCATGCTGGAGATATATCTCCATGTCTATTCTTATATATACTCCATTCATTCCTAAATATTTGTCTTTTTCAGATTTCAAATGGACTACCACATACGGATGTGTATGTAGACATATTTTAGAGTGTAGATTCACTCATTTTGCTCCGTATGTCTTTTCAGGAAGGGGTCAGATTTGTCCTTGATTTATTTATGAGGTATCCAGATGGCACTGCACCGCCAAGAAAAGAGGGTAACATCAAAATTATGGACTACTTTTTTGAGTATGTTGGTAAGGTCCGGTCATAGTCACTTGTTGAAATCTCTAAAAAGACAAATACTCCCTCCGTCCGGAAATACTTGTCATCAAAATGGATAAAAGGAAATGTATCTAGACGTATTTTAGTTTTAGATACATATCTTTTTATCCATTTTGATGACAAGTATTTTCGGACGGAGGTAGTACCAAACATAGTTGGTGATGATGGTGTGCATGCCATCCTGCAATATAGGCCGTCAGATTTATATCTAACGGATAGGAAAGAAACTATGGTAATTTTGCAAAAATATACCCACACGTCTCTCCACGTTCGCAAATAAGGCCTTCCCTCGGTCATCCTTTTCTCTCACAAGATAAACTGCTCATACAAATGCATCTTGATGTTCCGTGCAACGCACGGGCAGCTAGCTAATTTCTTTTAAAATAGTTGCTGCGATAATTGGGTTGAAGTGATATATTTTATGTCTGCCTCGAATGATTTCAGATTCACTAGTAGTAACAAAGAAAAGGTTGCCTTGTTAATTAACAGAAAACAGGGTGAAAACTATCACATGAGGCCGGTAAAAGCAAGGCACACTGGGTTCAGCGTCATCGTCACTACAGCTGTGCGCGCGCGAGAAGTCTACATATCGAGGGGGCTACCGAGTGAGGCACCGAGACACAATGTTTGAGAGAGAAACTAATTGACAGATTATGACCAGATCGAGTTGTCACCCTTCTGCTGTCATTGTTGGGGGGGGAGGGAGAGAAAGACGCATCGAGAGTGTGCGCGGTAGGCAGAGAGGCACAACTAGCGAGTGTGTGTGTGTGTGTTTGAAAGAGGAGTTGATAGATTATTATCAAGATCGATGTGCCACCCTACTCCTTCGGTGCCGGGTAGTGTGTGTGTGTATGTTTGAGAGAGAAGCCAGTCGATAGATTAGTATCAAGATTGAGGTGTCACCCTACTCCTTCGGTGTTGGGAAGTGTGGGTGTGTGTGGGGGGGGGCAGTGACACTCACATGTCTCTACTCTTATAAAAAACAGAGTTGGTGATGATGGTGTTCCTGCCATCCTGCAATATAGGCCATCCGATTTATATCCGACGGACAGGAAGGAAACTATGGCAATTTTGCAAAAAGATACCCACACCCCTCTCCGCATTTGCAAATAAGGCATTCCCTCGTTCATCCTTTTCTCCCACAAGATAAACTTCTCATACAAATGCATCTTGATGTTCCGTGCAACGCATGGGCATCTTGCTAGTAGGGAGAAGGAGTTTGTGTGACACATATCTAGCTATATTAAGGGATAGGTAGATAGCATATGTGTGAGAGACATTATTATACTTTGAGACATTAGTGGCTGTGGGTGGGCAGAATTAAAGGGGTGGGCGTGTTAGACATAGAGAGCGTGTGTGTTTCTGTGTGAGAGACTTGTAGGACAGGGTAGAAAGACGAATTTAACCCTGACGGAGGGAGAGAAATACACGAAGTGCGTGTTTTTTATTCCGATGCCCACAGGGAAATGAGATATGTATGCGTGTGAGAGAGATTGCACAATTCATTCACGTATCACTATCTAGCGATCGTGGACGTGCATCGCTTGAACATAAGTCAATATCTACTTCGTATCGTGGCCAAAGGTACAATATCGATTCAACGCTATAAAGATTGGACACTCACATATCACATTTTTTCTATTTAAATAAACCTTTTCAGTTGTGCATGCCAAAGTTACAGTGATGTTTCTTCAAACAACCAATGTAGCTATCATGTATATGCACCATTGTTACTCTTGCATTCAAATTCATTGGTCTTGGATGATTTAAGTTTCTATTTTGAAGTACTATATGTAATATTCATATATGAATTCAACGGGTACGCAATTTATGAAATGGACGCTATGTAATCATATGAGGTAACACTTTTAAGTAGCTGACTACAATATCCATTTCTTTTTGTGCGCCTCTACACTAACACGTCAATGCATTATGTTTAAAGTAAATAACCAATGGCACTAAATTATCTATTTACACGGGAAATACATAGGCTGAGCGTTTGATCCCTTTTTTTGTGAACGTGCCACTACACCCGTACGATTGGCCGCGCCTGTGTGAACGTCCAAGTTATCGGCGCATCATCCCGAGTTATTGTGTTTTTTTCTGGGGTGGACTTCAACCAATTATCAACTGCTGACTCGTGCCCCGTGTACACAGTCTAGCATGACGTTCCCTCTAGAACGGTCCAAAATTAGTTGAAACTGGATACGAACGATCCCGCGGGCGGCAAAATCTCCCGCCTCCTTCTAAAATTTCCGCCACCTTAGTCTTTAGCATGCGAAATCCCCCTTTTGTCCTTGGTGCACGGAGACCAACAGTTACAATACCGCCCTCATCTACATGATAGGTCGGGGCTGCCTTGGTAACTTCCGGTTCCCCCACTACACGGCACCCCCATTTCCTCTCCCCCTCCCACAAAAACGACTAACTCCACAGCACCAGAGCATCTTACATCACGACGTCCATACTTCATCGCCCTTTCTCCCCTCCCCTCTCGAAACCCTAGACTGCTCATCCACGGGCGTACCATAGCCCATTCACTGCCAGCGGCGTCCACCTCGCCGGATCTGCTTCTGCGGCCGCATCTACCCCTCCCACCTCCCCTAGAAACAAGTAGACTACTCATCCACCACTGTACCATAGCCCATTTAGTGCCGGCCTTGTCCACGGCGCCGGATCTGCTTCGCCGGTACTCTTGTCAACCGCCGCGCATCTGCAGCGGCTCATTCGTACTCCCCACCGGAGACGCTTCGTCCACACCCCCCGGAGCCGCCCCACCGACGCCCCCGTCGACGGCCTCTGATCCTCTTCGCCGACACCTTCCTCAACCCTGCCGGAGCCGCTTCGCCGACACCTTCCTCAACCCTACCGGAGCCGCTTCGCCGACACCATCGTCAACCCTACCGGAGTAGCTTCGCCTATACCATTCTCAACCCTACCGGGGCCGCTTTGCCAACTCACAAGTCCACGGCCTCAGATTCGCTTCCTCGCACCCTCATCCAACCTACCGGAGCAGCTTCTGACGCCCCGTCCACGGCCGCAGATCCGCATCGTCGACACCACCCTTAACCCAACCACCGGAGCAGCTTCTAACGCCCCGTCCACGGCCGCAGAT